>NC_092048.1:2580003-2698348 GCF_003086295.3 Arachis hypogaea | reverse complement strand
TCTAGAACATGCTTAATTGGGTCAAAATCCTGTATAGAAGTTTATATAAATATTTTAGTGGACATTTGCACAAAACCCACTCACCTTGTAGTGATGATGTACAAATGCAGGTAAATTTTGAATAATCCAATTAAAACATGAGAATAAACAATTATATAGCCTTTTTACCCCCCCCCCCCCCAAATATTTTTAGCATTATTTAATGTCATTGAATTTTTCAGTTTTCTCTAACAATGTTTCAAAAAAAAAAAATTAGAGGCAACACTACTAAGAATGATTTATTGTTCCCTAATAGTTTGTAGATAGACATGGTTTAGACACTATGGAATTGCTTGACCATTTAATAGTGAGGCAAGGCTCAGTTGTTACATCATCAGTAATTCAGTATATATGTGAAGTATAAAGCTTATATAAATAGCAGTATGTCATAATGTCAACAGGAGAAGTTATAAGCAAAGGTAAAGATGGTAATAGAAAGACAAGGTTTTGCAAATAAGCCATGAATCAAAAGAAATAAATTCTCAAACAGAAATTACAAATGGATATGGATTCACATTGGCAGAAGCTCGGTTCTAAATAGGACTATCATATATTAGTGAGGGATAAGTTTGCAGGTACCAATTTTTACCAATTTTTCTAACATGAAGTGTAATATCATTAGGTTAAAGCTACAAGACTAATTCTTACAAAGAAGAATGCCGTGCTCTAAATTCTAGTGTTCACAACCATGTCAAGTTTTCTTGAAACAGATAAATACTCAGAAATTCCTACAAGTTTTTTTTATAATTGTACAATCTTCCAATAAACATGGACACATTTAATAGTTCTCTTCTGATTAAGCAACATGAGCTCCATATAACAACAGTTTCATTGTCACAAGGGAAGTTGCAAGAAAAAATCAATATGAAATTAAAACTAAATAGATACATGCAAGCAGCACCTCCTCATAAAATTCATCCTCTAGTTCCTCCACCACTTGGCTATTTGGTCTGCTACCATATATTGAACTCAGTTCTTCTGAACTTGATGAAAGACTATACCTCTGATGAGGAGGTAATCCTGCAAGAGCACGAGCTACAGCAGCTGCAGCAGCAGCTCGAGCTGGAACCTGTTCAACAAGATTTATAAAACATGAAAACAAATCAAAAAAGAAGTCGTTCGTTTGAATAACTGAACACTACCAGCAAGAATGCAAATGTGAAAAGCATCATAATTACAGAGCGCATTCACTGCTAGGTTCACTGGTAGGCTTAAGACATTATCAAAATATTAGTAGACCTAAGCTATCCAGAATTCAGAACCATCAACTTTCTGGACAATAGCTCTTCATCCTCGCTAAAGAGTCAAACTACTGCAATATTAGAACAAATTTCCTAACAAGTTGCAAGTAAATATGAGAGCGGATGCAAATGTCATCCAAATTAGAACAAGACTCCATGCGTATGCAATGCAACCACGACTTAAATCCATGATCTCATGCACTCTATGCCGAAGCACACTTACAACTTTACATCCTAACTCACAGTTCATGCACGAAATTTTAAAGTGACTTATAATCAGTGCTGCCATAACATCAAATTAGAATCCCGCAGTTTATTACCAAATTCAAAACTCTGCATTACATACATATAAACACATTAGAAGCAACAGAACTTACGCATCATCACATTCCCAAACTAACAATATCCATAACCAAATCCTCCTCACAGTTCAACAATCCAATCGCACTACATTATCCAGAACCAAAACCAATAAAGCATTACCAAATTCAGCTCCACGTGAATTTCGAGTGACAGAATCGATTACCTCGGGGCGATCGGAGACGGAAGGGATCAAGCCGAGAGACCTAGCGGACCTAACGGAACTCAAGATCTTTTCGCCGACTTTAGAGAGATCCATAGCTCCTCCTCCCTGAGAGAGCAAGAAGAAAGGGAGCAAGAAGAAAACCCTAGAGCTATCGATCCCCTCGCTTACTTCGCCATTACCAGTGTTGAAGCTACTGGTATTGAGTGTGAACGGATTCCCGAGAACGCTTGCAAAGGGGAAAAGATTCGGCTGCATAATCTAGCTCAACGCCACTCTCATGGTTGTTCACTGGAGAGCGAGTGAGATCTGAGCGGTTAATGGTTTATATACTAGAAGCGAGTGAGACATAGAAGCTCGATGAAAAAGAAAAAGAGAGTGTGTGTGTGTATATAGAGTAAGGTGTGGTGGTTGGAACTTGGAACTAGCTACTGATTGTGTGGATGCGGTGGTGGTTGTTACTTGTTTGGCGGTGCTTTGTGCTGAAGAGGAGTGGATTGGAATTTTATTCTGATCGGAGACTGACTTTTTAAGCGGAGGAATGGGGATTAGAAATCAGAAACTATGAAAAATCATGGCACTATTTTTTTTTTTTTTTATCGCCTAGATAATTCACGTCGTCCCGGTGGAATTCAAAAAAGAGTAAAAACTAAAAATTAGCTACGCGGAAACTCTCTTACCATTTTCGATTTTTCGCTCCTTTTTTCCGGTTTCCCCCTTTCTTATAGTTAATTTTTTGATCAACCGGAAGTAGTAAAAATCATAAACCTGGCAATGCATACTAAATCCTATAAAATACTGTAAATAATTTAGTAGGGAGATCTTTGAATTTAGGTTTGAACTTTATCGTTATAATGATATATTGATATTCATTCTTTTAAAATAGTAATTGTGAATTTAATTGTTTTACAAATTTGTATAAGTTTTTCTTTCGTAATTTACACTAATATTTTATAAAAGAGAAAATGACATATAAATTGTTAAATTTTTTTGAGATAATTTCATCCCTCAATATTAGAAAATATAACACCATCTCTTACTATTTAAAATGCACGACGTATGAATTTTTTTATACAATTTTTTTGACGAAACGTAATGGAGTTGATGTGTCCGTAATGAAACTGATATGATCTATTTAAGAAAGGTTATGAAACAACTAAGTCCTAACATCTAAAACGACGTCATTTCAAAAATAGTGAGTGTAGCCTTAAATTTAAACACAATACTATGAATGCCATTATATATAATCACACACACACAATTATATCAAGCCCTAGTACATAGAAGAGTGACGTTGTCCGTAAAAAAAACAATGATTGATCGTTGTTGTTCCACTATTGCTGTTTTAGGAAGTAGCTATGATCAAGCTTTGTTGGTATAACTGTTTTTGTCTTGCACAGTAATAAGTATATTTTTCTTAAAACTTATGGTATAGTATTTAATATTTGTGTTTTTTGCTAAAAAATATTGCAAATAGGTGATGTATTTGTTGTTTCAGCTTTTTGTCGTAAGACTACTTTTCAAAAGCACCCAGTGGTGAGTTAGTTTATCTTCATAGTCAAATTGAGATGTTTTCACCAATGAACTTTGATTTTATCAATTTTGGTGATCTGATTACACTGTTCAAAAAAATTAGTTATCAATCATAAGGAAACCTACTGTATGATCTTAAGAGAAAGGACATAAATTCGAGGGGTGATACAAGTATCAATCGAATGGGATCGGCTAAAACGAAAAACAAAAACACTTATGAGTTTTATATATTTTTTTTATCATCCTCTTTATATATTTTTTGATCATCCTAATCATGATCCAGAGCTTGCAGAGATTGCTAATAAGAAAGATGTGGATCCAGTTGAGGGGGAAAGCTTAGGTAATTTATCTTCTATTTATGATAGCTATGAGATTGTAGAGGATGAACATCTTCCTCCCGGTTATGAAAATAACTATAAGAGTGGTGAATAGGGTGATGATAATGGTGATGGTGACAATATCATTAAACTGTCAAAAGAAAAATGAAAGAAGTATCACTATCTTTTAAGAAAAAGAATAAGTAAAAAAAAAAAAGCCAAAAAATTAGTCTACACAAGTGTCTAAAAAGAAGAAGTTTAATGCAAAAAGAGGAGGTTATAGTGAAAAATGATCCTCAAAGTTGAATAGCTTTGCTGATCAGCCTACTACAGATGATTTGAGAGAGGAGGATTTGAATTTGGTACAAGATTTGTTACAATTGAGAGGTTCAAAGCGGTTGTTAAGGATTTATTTATTGTTGAAGAGAAAAAATTAATTTGGATCAAGAATAACAAGAAAAATGATAAAAATTGGGTGCAAGGATGAAGAGTGTTATTAGAGTTCCTTATTTGTCTTATAATAAGGTATTGCAATACTTCCAAGTTAAAACATATAAGATTGAGCACATTTGTACATGAGAGTTATAAAGTAATATAGCTAATCAACACTGGATCAACAAAAAAATGGAAAAAAAAGATGACCGTCCATCCACACATGACTACTCATGAGGCCATAAATTTTATGAGAAAAGAGTTTGACCTAACTGTATATCCAAAGATGGTTTATAAAGATGTAAAAGAGTTAAGAGAGAGGATCATTGGTAATGAAAAGAACAATACAAAAAGCTAAAGAACTACTTGTTAGAGATAAAAATAATTAAAGATCTACTACACTATTAGATGTAATTCCAATACCATAATCACTCATTTTTGACAAAATGTATGTTTCAAAGCTTGCAAACTTCGGTTTGAACTTGGGTTTCCTGCATAATTTTATGTGCTTATATTTTAATCTATTTTGTTGGATAATTTTATTGGGTATGTTGAAAGAATTTTATTAATCGATTCAAAGACTAAGTCGTCATAAATTTCAGCTCTATTTAATGGTTTGTTATTAGCTAATGGATTGCTGTATGTACAAAATGCGATTCAAACTCCAAACATTTATTTGAACGGACGAGTGAGTTAATCAGTCAACCAATTCAAATTGGTTTAGTGAGAATATTTTAATTGGACTATTAAATCCATTTTTACTCATTTACATTTACAAAACAAAGGCCGAAACTCTAAATTTTAAATTTTATTTTAGAGGGTAAAGTGTGACTTCTTATCATTGGATAGTTTTTTTTTCATATTTTTTTAGGTCTTACCTATGAAATAAATGGTAGATTATACTTTACTTTTAAAATAAAAATTCAAAATTTAGAGAATCCAATTTATAAGGTAATAAAGCCCACGACCTCCATTGCATGCACCAAGCACCAAGCACCATGCACCAAATTTAGCGGGGAGCCTGAGGAGGTGTGTGCTGGTTTGTTTGTGGGCTTAGGCCCTGTCCACGAAATGACCCAAAAAAAAAAAGGGGAAACGCTGTTGACCTCACAAAAAAAAGGGGAAAAAAATCAATAAATAAGGACTGCAAGTCTGCAACGCAAAAAATGAATAAAAAATTGCTTCTCACTAGCACAGCACAAAATTACAAGTTTACAACACCCTTGACGTTCTATCCTTTGTCGTTTACCCCGTTAATTAATCACCCTAACTACTACAGTACTCCTACTAATGCTAGTTAGCTAGCTAAGCACCGTTTCTAAGCATTTTCAATTCAGGAACCTTCCATTCATCACTTCCCACTTTTCCCCCTTTGATTCACCATTCAACTTCAACGACAATTTTCCATTTCAACCACAATTAAGAAGAATATATATAACATAACAAAATAGTAAAAATAAGAACGGGGATAGAAAGAGAAAGAAAAAGGAGGAAGGGAAAATATTTTCTGCTGCAACCAAACAGATCCGTTCTCTCATCGGAGGAGAAAAGAAGTCCAGAACCACGAGGCAGCCGGGGATAACCATCCGAATGGCTCCGATTCCGTCAGAGAACGGTGTAGATGGAGACGACGAGAGAGAAGAAGAGGAAGAGGAAGAAGTTGAAGAAGACGAAGAAGAAGAGGAGGAGGAAGAAGAAGACGAAGAGGAGCCACGGCTTAAGTACCAGAGAATGGGAGGGAGCATACCTACGATGCTTGCCACCGATGCTGCGTCATGCATCGCCGTCGCCGAGCGGATGATCGCGCTCGGCACTCAGGGCGGCACTGTTCACATCCTCGATTTTCTCGGCAATCAGGTTCACTACTAACCTTTTTTTTTTTTGTAGTTGTCGCACTTTGTTCCTAACCTAATTTACTGCTTCAGCCTGTGTGAATTCGAGCTCTTATTGCTCAAATTGGACCTCGATAGATCGAATTCGAGGGTGAATACTGAATACAATTAGTTCTTGTGTTCGATGTCCATCAATATACTGGTTTTGAAGTTTGTGCAGCATATTCGGATAAATTTATGATAGCTAGGTTTCTCAAATTAAAAGTATTTTTATGATAGCTAGGTTTTTAGTTAGCTGTTGTCACTTGTCATCTGATAGTGATGGCAGAATGCTTGGATGATTGTGGTGTTGCTATTTTTTAATTTGTTAGAGCCACTTGTTGCAGGTGAAAGAATTCGCCGCCCATGCTTCCGTTGTCAACGACCTTAGCTTTGACATAGAAGGGGAGTTTATTGGAAGCTGTTCCGATGATGGATCAGTTGTTATAAACAGTCTCTTCACTGATGAGAAAATGAAATTTGAGTACCAACGACCAATGAAAGCGATTGCATTGGACCCAGAATATGCAAGGAATGCGTCTAGGAGATTTGTTGCTGGTGGTTTAGCAGGTCATTTGTATTTAAATTCGAAGAAATGGTTGGGCTATCGTGACCAGGTTTGTAAGATCATTTTAACTTTTTCATCTATCTCTCAATGTTACTTTTTGGTTTGTCAGCTAAATAAATACCAGCACTATACCTAACCATCTTCCCACATCCAACAAAAAATAAAGGTTTTGCACACCGGGGAAGGTCCAATACATGCTGTGACATGGAGAACAAGTCTTGTTGCTTGGGCAAATGATGCAGGGGTGAAGGTTTATGATACTGCCAATGACCAGCGTATAACATTTATCGAAAGACCGCGAGGAAGCCCACGCCCTGAGCTTCTGCGTCCTCACTTGGTTTGGCAGGTTTGTCAACAATTTATGTTGGAATGCTATTGGGTTATATCATGCTGGCAAGCAGAGTCCACTGCTATGATTGAAGACTTGTTTAACTGCTTTGAAGTTTGAATATCAGCAGTAGCATTATTTCATTTGTTATTGCATCTTGAGAAAAAATGTTGCAAGTTGTAACTTAATATCTGTTTGATGCTTACAGGATGACACCCTCTTGGTTATTGGCTGGGGAACATCTGTGAAAATTGTTTCTCTAAGGACAAATAACCATAAAGCAGCCAATGGGACATACAGGCAAGTTCCTTTGTCTGGTATGGTGCAGGTTGATATTATGGCATCCTTTCAGACTGGCTATTTCATATCAGGCATTGCCCCCTTTGGTGATGTATTGGTAGTTCTAGCTTATATTCCTGGAGAGGAAGATGAAAATAAGGATTTTAGTAGTACCGCTCCTTCGCGGCAGGTAACATATATTCGTTTCATATGATGGAAAAATCGAAACTCTAACTTAATGCTCGCTGTACGTTCCTTTCTTTACCTCTTATAAGCTATAACCATTAATTTGAGTTCATTCTTCTGCATTCTCACTTAAAATAAAGGGAGCTGTTTTTGAGAATTTTAATTTACACTTGTCATTCTGGTCCACAATACTTTGATATATTGGAAGTTTGGAATTTATTTTATTTTTATGTGATGTATATTAATTGGAAAATCTTACATTTCTTTATAATATTGGATAAGGTACAGTACCAAACTTATTGAGGGTATATATCATTTTAATTAATATTTTTTGTAATTCAATTCCTAACTTGCATAATTTGCTTCTGTAGAGAGTGTTTTAACACATAATTGCATATTGTTAGCTGCATTTAATTACGTGATGAATAAATAAATTAATTTTGTATTTAACACATAACACATAATTCCATGTTGCATGTTTTAGAATGGAAGAGAAGTGAGGTGTACTTATGTTGTCCTCCTCATTTAATTTGGAGCTTTGCTATGTTTGTAAGGCAAATAAATATAATTTTCAACAGGGCAATGCACAAAGGCCAGAAGTTAGAATAGTATCATGGAACAATGATGAACTTTCAACTGATGCTCTACCGGTACATGGGTTTGAGCATTACAAGGCGAAAGACTATTCTCTTGCTCATGCTCCTTTCTCAGGTTAAAGTTTGGTTAGTGTTGTTTAGGTTTGTGTTTTCAGAATGGAGTAGTTCTACCTCAAAATATTTGTTTTCATTCACATGTAGGTAGCAGCTATGCTGGTGGTCAGTGGGCTGCAGGTGATGAACCACTTTACTATATTGTATCCCCAAAAGATGTAGTTATTGCAAAGCCAAGGTTACTTTTAGTTTCTTTATCCTTATTTGATGTTATCAAGTTTTGATGCATTCACATTGAATTATCATCACCATTCACCATAAAAAAGATGGTAAACATGTCACCTTGACTTGCCAGCTGACTGGTTGGCACGAAAGAATGTACCGACCATTCTGTTTCACATATTGATGTTGTCAATGATATTATCAGGAACATCATTGGTTAATCTTTTTATTAATAACAGTTGATGTCTCGTGGTGCCTACAAAATATTGCTCTCCTCTGTGTGAGATTCTTCAATTCAACAATTGCCAAAGGAATACAATCCTTCTTTAAAATATTTTTTTTTTTTGGTTTTCAGCCAATAACTCACTTCCCCTTCAACGTAAGCTGTTATTGCCATTAGCACTGTGAGCAAATTACTTCATTCATCACTACCCTCAAAGGACTTGAACTGTTGAACATTCAAGTCAAAGCAAACTAAGTTTGTCCTGGGTCAAACTTCGCTGAAATACTTTATATTATGTTTAAAATGTGAAGCTTGTGCTATAAGATTCTATACAGAGTAAAAAATAGTAAATTAAAATTTGGATAGAAGTTGATGCATTTTAATAATCAGGGATACGGAAGATCATATTGCATGGCTTCTTCAGCATGGGTGGCATGAAAAAGCTTTGGCTGCAGTTGAATCTGGTCAGGGACGCAGTGAACTTCTTGATGAGGTAGAGATTTTTCAAGTCTTTTTATAATAATTAAAGTTGGATGTGTAAAAATGTAGAATAACATAGAACATAACTGGAATAAGGACATACATATATGCCACTGAAGGCACTTGTTTATGTTGATTGCATGTATCTGAAGGTTCTTCAAATATTCTGTTTCTCAGTAAATCTTTTACTTTTTCATAATTTATTTTGCTCCCAATAAAACTACATAATATTATACACTCAAGATGCAAGCTCAAAAGAAAATGAAATGCAATCTCTATATCTGCCCATTTAGTTAATTAACATTGCATGTATAAAATTGATTTCTTTAATATTGAAGCTTGATTGGTGTTCTATTTTTCATCTCATTTTAATATTTGTTTCTATAGAAAAGCCATACCATATGTCATGTATTACATGTCTTGGTCAATGAATTGTTACCTTCTGCAGAATTTTCCCATTTTTTAGCTAATTAAGACTTAAATTTTCATTTTTACTACTATCTTTGCAGGTAGGATCGAGGTACCTAGATCATTTGATTGTGGAACGAAAATATGGTGAAGCAGCTTCTCTATGTCCCAAGTTGCTGCGAGGATCAGCTTCAGCATGGGAGAGGTACTGCATGGCACTAGTAGTTCTGTTTGCAGTTTGTGATTTGTTATTCAGTTACTGATGGAATGTATTCAACAGATGGGTATTTCACTTTGCCCACCTTCGTCAACTCCCTGTTTTGGTTCCTTACATGCCAACAGAAAACCCTAGACTACGTGATACTGCTTATGAGGTAGGCTAAAACAAAGCAGTCGCTTTCAAAACTGATGTGCTTACGTGGTATCTGTTTTGAGCTGATGTGGGACCAAAAACTTTGATTTTGATTTTGGTTCTACAGGTTGCCCTTGTGGCATTGGCTACAAATCCATCTTATCATAAGGATCTCTTGTCCACTGTGAAATCATGGCCATCTGTAATTTATTCTGCGTTACCTGTAATTTCAGCCATCGAACCTCAGCTCAATACTTCATCCATGACCGATTCGCTCAAGGAGGTTAGCCTGATTATTATGTTTTTCTTCTTTGAATCTTTTTTACCATTTTGGACATTAACTTGTACTTGTTCTTTGTCAGGCATTGGCAGAGTTGTATGTTATTGCTGGGCAATACGATAAAGCATTTTCATTTTATGCTGATGTACGTTTTCTGATTAATTTTTCCAGTGTTCAGGCAGCTATTAAATTAATTAAATATCATTCAAATGCTTTGATAGTAGGATAAATAGTCTTTAGTCTATTTTGTTTTGACTGTTAATTCACTTCCCTTTTCTTTTTTCTTTTTCTTTTATTTGAAATTTTCAGCTTATGAAACCAGAACTCTTTGATTTCATTGATAAATATAACCTACAAGATTCAATCCATGAAAAGGTAAAATTATACTCTGTAGCAATTGATCTTCAAATTTCATGTTTTTATATGATTTTGTGGTATTCTCTGATGTGCAAAATCATATTTCTCATCTTTGTTGGCATTCTATTGCAGCATCCGATGAGTTTCATTTACAAGCTTCAGTGTAATATATTAGAATCTTGAGCAAACATGTTTGCAATAGTTGTGGATTGAGATTGAACATTTCTCAGACATTTATAGGGTTAAAAAAGTAGATTGATCTTCTTCTTGAAGATGGACATATTTTCATGTTCTATCTTGTTTTTGTTCTCATTAACTGATAAATGGACTGTTACTTGTTTACTTTTGCTTCTTGTTCAGGTTGTCCAATTGATGATGTTGGATTGCAAGCGTGCAGTTCCTTTATTGATCCAGCATAGGGACTTAATAAGTCCACAAGAAGTTGTGAAGCAACTTCTAAATGCTGATGTTAAGTGTGACTGCAGATACTTTTTACATTTGTATCTCCATTCACTATTTGAAGTAAATCCGCATGCTGGGAAAGACTTTCATGATATACAGGTAGGCTATTTTCCTTTCATTTAAGCATTGCAGGCTTCCTTTTGTTTGGGAGCTAAGGTGAACCTTATTGCTGCAAATTTGTGTTTGCAACCTTTTAGGTTTTAACAGACTCTAGCCATGCCCTGCTTTTGTAATGCATTTCTTTGTGATAATCCAGCTACTTCATTATGTGCTTCAATTGTAATACCATACCCATATTCATATACCATATGCATTTCGGTGATGGGGTTTCCCCCATTTATCTTCAAATAGTGCCTGGTTGTTATGATATTTGTTTTGTGCTGCTTAACATGAATAATGGTTCGTATGTGCTGAATGCAATTAAAAGTTACTTTTTATGACATTCAATAATCTGGTTTTTTTGGTCTTATGTGCATAGGTAGAACTCTATGCAGATTATGATCCAAAGATGCTGCTACCTTTTCTACATAGCAGTCAGCACTATACTCTTGAGAAGGTTTGTGGTGAACCAATGGCAACTTTGACCATTGTATGTATGCATTCACATGTGAATCAAATTCTCAATTCATCTTTTCAGGCCTATGAAATTTGCACTAAAAAAGAGCTACTGAAGGAGCAAGTTTTCATCTTAGGAAGGATGGGAAACTCAAAGCAAGCCCTAGCAGTTATTATAAATAAACTGGGGGACATTAAGGAGGTGTTTCTCTTTCTCTATTGAAGTGGTTTTCTGAATCTTGAATCAAGATTTAGGGATTTTAAGTTTGAGGTGGTTTTTATGTTATACAGGCTGTAGAGTTTGTCACTATGCAGAATGATGATGAACTCTGGGAAGAATTAATCAAGCAATGCATTGACAAGCCTGAAATGGTATATCATGATAACTGGATTGTGCATTTAAATATGGGCCTGTTTTGTTGCTTTTAGAATAATTTGTTCCCTCTAAAATAATTTGTTGCTTTTAAATATCCTGCTCTTTCTCAGCCTACTCTGAACGTGGTTTTTTGAACAACAGGTGGGCATGCTATTGGAGCACACAGTTGGAAATCTTGATCCCCTCTACATTGTAAATAAGGTTCCCAATGGGTTGGAAATACCTCGGTAAGTAATAAAATTATAAAGGTGATTTAATGTAACAGCAATCATGGAACATACATAGGCAAATTGTTGGTACACATAAGATTTTCAATGGGTTGAAAATACCTCAGCAAGTAATAGATGTGGTTTAAGGCATATTACATTATCTAATCATAGAACATATGCAGGTAAAAGTATTAGTATTTGTAGTTCTCATTAATTAGGGACTACCTTTCTCACTATTTCTGGTTATATGCTGCTTGTTTGCAAAACTTCAATTCTGTTTGCTTTTCTACAGGCTTAGGGATCGGCTGGTTAAAATTATCACTGATTACAGGACTGAAACTTCGCTTAGACATGGGTGCAATGATATCCTTAAGGTTTGTTTTTCCTCTTCACTCGTCATCCTTCACTAAGCAGAAAGGAAAATTCTAGAATCTCATGAACTTGATACCTTACAATATCTCACTGAATAGGCGGACTGTGTCAACCTTTTAATCAAGTACTACAAGGAGGCACGGCATGGAATTTCTTTAGGTAGTGAAGAAGACGAGCCACGAATAAAAAATAGTGATACTCATGATTCTTCAAAATCCCTTGGTCTGAGAAACATGGAAATGAAGTCAAAGACCAGGGGAGGTGGAAGATGTTGTATATGTTTTGATCCTTTCTCTATACAGAATGTTTCAGTCATTGCTTTCTTTTGCTGTCATGCTTACCACACAACTTGTCTCACGGATTCGTCGTACACTAGTAATAATAGCAAGAAAGAGATTAAGAGCAATTCCCGAGAAACATATGATGATTACAATGATTATATGGATGAGGAGGAGGAGGAAGAGGATGAAGAAGCCGAATTGGGTGCCCCTCGAATGCGTTGTATATTGTGTACTACTGCTGCTAGTTGAATGTGCTTGTGGTGTTGTATGTGTCAACGGCTTTTTTGTTTGCATGATTTGAGGTTTGAGTATAGTTCCCATGCACGAGGAATGTGTGTATTATCATCTTGTCAATTTTTTCAATATGATTATATAGTTTTTCTTTTTCTTTTTCTTTTTCTTTTGTGTAATTACCTTTTTGCGTAGTTTTTCTTTTTCTTGAAATGTGTTCTTTTCGAGAGATCACGATAAACTTAGTAGTTGAATGAGTACATTTGGAATTTCAGCAAGTGGTTTCAAATTCGTAGTATTCCATCGAGTGATAGGTACTTCAAGAAGCGAAAAGTGAATTATTACTAAATTTTACATCTGAATTTCTTCGTGTCACCTTCAATGCTAAATGACCCAAAAGAAACATCGTAACACCAGTAAATTCGAAGGTATGTTACGATAGGTGATTCACCACATTCACAATCTTCTTGCCCCCTAGGCATTAACTCATTAATTTACCATTATAGTATTTCGAAGAACTGGAAATGCTGTATTAAGCAAAATGCTTCAATTGGGGTGATTAAGACCCTTTTCATGTATACACATCGAGAGTTCAATTTAGAATGTTCAATGCTGCTTTATAACAGGCATTTATCTTTTGAATTCCTCAACGTAGCTTTCTTAAGACCAGGTCAGTGGTCATGATGATTATGGCTTACTAGAGTTTTAGAGTAATACTATGAAAAATATGAAAATTTTCGCTAACAAGTATCTTAGTTTTAAGGTACAAAATTGGAAGAATAAAAAATAAGTATTATGCCTAAGAGAAAGTCTAGGGGCCCGGCAGATTTTGTAATTTTTAGTCATCAATGATGTTTTTAATGGTGTGAGATTATATCTAATGGTGTAGAATCATTCAATTTCCTTTTGATGGTTAAGTGCTGGCCCTTAACACTCCTCTTATGGCTAATCTGATGTCTATAATAAGTTGAAATTCTTAATTACTGCATATAATCATCAATTCGAGAGCAATTCATGAAACATTTTAACTCTTTGGGCATAATACATGAGTAGAGAACATAACGCATGATGCTATGAAATGAGGGAAATACATCCAATTAATAGTCAAATTCGTGAAATCAGTAAGTTACTATACAATACACACAAAATCAAATCAATATTCAAATGTAATATGTTGGTTCGAATCTTCTTTGGTTGTGCCTGCACGGCATAAAAAGCCAATATACTCCATCTATGGTTTTCAATTATTGTCCTTGATTTTCACTCTTTTCTTGACTTGTATTTACTTTCTCCTTGAAACTATACATTTGTGTTATGGAATATGTGTCTTTATGCTGCTTGTCTTGTTTTTTAGAATCTCAACTCCCAATTTGTATCCATTCCATGTAACTATTTTACAATGTATTTATTATCAACCATCAATTTTACACCTTTTTTGCCCATCTCTTTGGGGACAAATTGCAAGGACATTTACAATCCAACTAGTAATACATCTCCCTTTGACTCACCACTCACCAAATCGCCCATATAACAATGTATCTCTCCATTTGATTCCTATAAATACCCACTAATATAAAATATATATATTTCTATCCTATTTATACAAAATACAATTTCACCATATCCATTTCCTGTCTTCCTTAAATTGGATAACAACATATTATGAGAGTCAGTTACATAAATAATAATTCTTTTAATTTATTTAAAAAAACATTTTCACCAAATTAATTATTGATGACCATTAATCTTTTTTATAATGCAAAATATGAAACTAGTTTTTAAGAGATTTTCTAGCAGTATTTTTTTTTCATGAATTGAAATATCCTTACAGTTCATCCAGGTAAGCCCAAATAAAAAAATAACTATACCCATTTAAAAATAAATATAAAATTAATTAAGATAATAAATACTTTAACCAATATAATATACATTATGTATTTCAGGGTATTGGAAAAGCTTATCAGACAGTCTTATTGTTGTTGTCACTGTTAATGTTATTAATATATCAACCTTAACTTCTTTACTATGAAAGAGCAATTTTAGTTATTTGCTATGTATTAATATTGTTATGCTTATGCATAATATATATAATTGCATTGGAGCTAAAATTATAAGCATTATTACTGCGAGGTCTCAATGCTTTGACATATTTCAAGCAGAACAAAGTGACCCACAATGGCTGGTCAATCAGAGACAAATTGAAGTCAATATAATTACAAGTGGGATTGTTCAGCATCAAATTGATCGATTAGTAAGTTAATAAATAAATTAAAAACCCATAATAATAATAATAACAAGAGTATTTTCATAAATATATGTAAGGTAAAAAACTCAGGTGAAGTCGACTTCACATGAAGTTGATACCTTAGAGCCGTTAGATGAAAATTTAGTCAAATCAGTCAGATCATCTAACGACTCTCAGGTATAACTTTACGTGAAGTCGACTGCACCTGAATTTCCACCTATATGTAATTATGTGTTATGTTCCATTGACTTGTATCAACATAACGTGTAGTAGTGATATCCAAGTAAAGACGAATTTCATGACAACAACCAAAGCAAGTTCCCAAGCATAAATTAGTATTTGTGCAAATTATTATTCAATCGGATCAATGACATATTTAATTCATACCAAAACAAACAAAAAAATGAAGCATATTCTGAAATCCCAACTCCCAAACCGTTCTAAGACCATGCAGACACCCCACATGTTCAGCCATAAACGCGCTGCAATGACCCATATTGGCTTCTAGGCACTAGCTATAGAGAATGTACCATCAGATGAGAGATTCCTTACATCCCATAAAATATTCCATCCCTGATCCCTTAGCTCCTATGATTTCAATGATTTCCTGTTGAAAGTGTTCTTGTAAGAATTGAATATCCCATTCCCCCCTGTCAGTTAGAGCCATATTAAGATCCTCCTCCATGTTACTAGAGGTTTTATGTATTAGGCTTGGTTCATTCCTAATCCATGATCTTCATAACTTCGTAACAGATAATTCACACATCTTATGGGTTGTGACTCGTGACGCAAGATTACGTTACAATGATGACTTCACAAATCACCACCTTTTTCTATGCCACGTAACCAGTTGATCCATAAGCAGTAAGTAGCGTGTGGAAATATAAAAATGGAATTTTAAATCGCATAAAGTAATATAAAGAGGACAACAAATTGAAACAGAAAGTGAAATTTGAATGACTTTCATATTAAACATATTATAATGGGATCGAGTAACGCTATATACATAATTTTGTGTGTTTTGTGTTAAAAATAATTGATAAAAAATGAAAACATAAAACAATTGTCTTTTATAGAAAAAAATATGTGCATAAAAATTTGTGTAAATATTATTTTTCAAAGTGATCCTGTACCTAATGATTGTATCATTTTAAAAATGTTTTTCATCTGTCTTAAAATATTTATCTCTATTCACAAAAGAAAGGTCCTTAATTAAAATGTATTATACTCAGAAGTAATGAATATATACCTTCCCTCTCCAAACAGGATTTATCATATACTTAAAATCTTAAAAAGAATAATGATCAAAAGAACGTCTATTGAGTATTGACGTTCAAGTTTGGCTTTTCTTTTGAGCTTCCATGAAAAAGCAATGCAATTAAGGAGTTGCCATGTAAGCACTAAGCAGCCTCTCTATCTCTCTCTCTTCGAAGCTTCCAAAATCAAACTTCAAATGCCAATGCCTTCTTAATGAAGTTGTCAACTATACGGACGCGCATGGGAATTTGTTTCTTTTCTTCAACTCCATCCATAGGCCCCCTTTTTTTATTTGCTAAAAAAAATATTATTTCCAAGAAAATAAAATATTTAATTACAATCATGCACAGAACATTTTTACAATCATAGAATATTTAATTATAAAATATTTGCTAATAAGTGTTGTAACACTTAAGAAAAGTAATATCGTAGTTTTTACAATCATGCACAGAGCATTTTTGTGTTAAGAAAACAAATGCAAATATTTAATGGAATCTATAAAATTATCAATTTTCGGGTTCATCAACCTTATAATCTTAGAGCAGTAATGGCTTAAATTGTATAATCTCCCCGTACTCAATTAAGAGGTTGTGGGTTCGAGTCTCCTATCTTTGGTAAAAAAAAAAAAAACCTTATAATCTTAGAAGAAGTTGACCCGTGTTTTTCGTTTCAATTTTGTATGGAAATATGGAATCCATATAAATTGGTGGAGCTGGAGCTCAGGGGCCGCAGTGTTGTGTTTTAACTGTCAAGTGTAAACTATTGAGGAATTTGAAATAATCAGAAATAAATGTCCTTGATTTTCCTCATCCATTTACCTCACGCGCTTCTCACTCCACCCTTCGTTTATTATTCAGCTTGCTCCACACGCCATTCACTTCTCAGGGAGCGTGCACGTTCTTCGCCACCACCGTTAGGTGACATTCCCCTCAACATATATAATAATAATAATACCAACACGCATAACCAAATTTAAATATAATAATAATTATTGCTATCAATGTCGAATTATATACTAATTAGTAACTTTGATTTCTGATTTTCGGTTTATTGATTTTATTCGACTGTATCATTATCAATACGGAAAAGAGAGGGAGGGAAAATAAAAAGAAAATAAAATAAGAGCAGGAGCCGAAAAGCTTTCCAATTTCGCCACTACACCACTCGTCCCTGTTTCTTCCGTTTCGTACGGTTTAGTGTGACTCTTCTGTCACCAAAACCGTGCGCTCTATAAAAACACACAATCGTCACTACTAACCACTCGCCACCTACACTCTCTATCTCTATAACCGCTTCCACTTCCTTCATTTCCTTCTTCTCCGACAATGTCCCACCGTAACAAACCTTCTCCACCTGATTCCGCCGCCGGAAGAGGCCGCGGCCGTGGTCGTGGACCTGGTCCGGCGCAATCCGTTCCTGCTGTTCGTCCGTCAGCTCCGAAAACGTCATACGCTCCTCCTGATCCGTCAGTGCCATTTGCACCTACTGCTGCGCCCGCACCGGTGATCGGTTCATCCACCTCGATTCCTCCTCTCGCTGCTGTTGCTTCTGCTTCCGCGTCGAGCTCGACGGCGCCAGAGGCGGTGACTGCCGGCGTTGAGAAGCTCGCATTGCAGCCGGCGGCGCCACTGTCGTCGTCGAAGGCACTGCGGATTCCGAGACGGCCAGGTTTTGGAACACTCGGAAAGAAGATTCAGGTTCGCGCGAACCACTTCCTGGTTCAAGTTGCTGATCGTGATCTCCACCACTACGACGTGAGTAAAATCTTCTCAAAGTTCTCTTCCATTTTTCTCTTTTCTGAATCTCTTTACTCTTTCTCACTCTGTTTGCCTGCGTTGAATTTTGAAATTAATGTAATGTGTCATGAATTAACATGCGTAAAATTAATTTGGTTTCTTCAGGTTGCTATCACTCCTGAGGTAACTGCTAAGAGCATTAGAAGAATTCTGGTGAACCTACTGGTGACGAAGTATCTTAAGACGAACCTCGGGAATCGCATTCCAGCTTTTGACGGTAATAAGAACCTCTACACTGCTGGACGGCTACCGTTTGAGTCGCAGGACTTCGTCATCAAGCTTTCCGATGATGATCGCAAAGGTTCTTCTGCTGCTTCTGCTTCTGGTTCGGCCAGGTTTGTGTGTGCTTAGAAAACTTTGTTGACTATATATTTCAGCTCATTTCATCCTTCTAGAGAATGTATGTTATGAAATTGCTAAATAGTTATTTGTTTTTGTGTGTTTTTTTTTCACATTTTATTTTTATGGAGCAGCAAAAAACGCGAAAGGGAGTTTAAAATTACGATCCGATTTGCTGCGAAGGTGGAACTTCAGAATCTTATCCAGTTCCTTAGATGCCAGCAACGGGAAACTCCACAAGATACCATACAAGCTCTTGATGTTGCCTTGCGTGCGTTGCCATCCGAAAAGTGGGTTTCACTCTATCTTTGGTGTTGCATTCCCATTTTTGTAGCTCAAAATAGGTTCTATAGTGATGTGTTTTTTGGTTCTGTATTTAGGTATAATATTTCGGGGAGATCGTTTTTTTCGCCATTGCTGGGGCAACAAGGGTTGCTTGGTGGTGGGATAGAATACTGGAGGGGTTATTATCAAAGTCTTCGCCCCACTCAGATGGGACTTTCGCTTAATATTGGTTTTGCTTCTTATTTCCCGTTTTAGTAGTTTGTTTACATGCTGTTCTTGGTCTTGTTGATGCTAAGTGCATTAAATAACTTACTGTGACAACTGACTATCCTTATTCTGCAGACGTGTCAGCAAGGTCCTACTATGAACCAATTCTTGTTACTGACTTCGTTGGGAAACACTTCAATCTTGATTTGTCTAGGCGTCTGTCTGACCAAGATCGTGTTAAGGTATTTCATTATTGGACTTTTTCTGTTGTAATCATCTTGAGTTTGCAAAATTCCCTTGGGAGACAGATACACATGATGAAAGTTTGTTTCCTAAATGGCATTTTAAATGAATTTGGTTTTCTATAGACTATAGAGTACTATAACTTGAGTATGTGAAAATAGACAGGAGGGAAACTGAAACAAACCATTTGTTGTTCTTTCACTGTGTGAACTGTCTCTTATATCTGTTATTTGCCTGGGAATTTAGATTAAGAAAGCTTTAAGAGGGATCAAGGTAGAAGTTCGCAACAATGAGAATATTAGAGGCTACAAGGTTACTGGAGTCTCAAAGGAGCCCTTATATGAGTTAACGTAAGCAGTTTTTCATTATGACTCAATTTGTACCATTATCTTTGTTGACTTTCGCCATTAAATGTAATGACTGACTATTGGTCTCTGTACTTTATTGCTTCTTAGGTTTACTCTTGATGATAATGCAACAAAAAAATCAGTTGTTCAATACTTTCATGAGAAATATGGTATTCAATTGAGATATCTGAATCTTCCTGCTATCCAAGCCGGAAGTGATGCAAAACCTGCCTATTTGCCTATGGAGGTTTATCTCTTAACTAATACTCTTGTTTAGACTTCATTTCTGCTTACCTTTTTTTTTTAAATTTTACTGTAGGTTTGTTGGATTGCTTCTGGACAGAGGTACACCAAGAGATTAACTGAGACCCAGGTAACTGCACTTCTGAAGGCAAATTGTCAGCGTCCTCAAGAAAGGGAAAACTACATCAAACAGGTAGCTTTGTATTGTATTGCATCATTGTTATGTGATGGTGTGTACAAATATTCAACATTTTGTTACCTATCAGATTGCTAGGCAGAACAATTTTAACAATGACAAATACGCTCGGGAATTTGGGATTAGTGTAGCGGCGGATCTGCCATTGGTTGATGCTCGAGTTTTGCAACCTCCAATGGTATATGCATTCCTACTTGAGAATAGAGATAGTTTTGTAGCTTTTCTTCCTCTTTATTAACTGATGTTTTTACCTTTCTTGCAGCTGAAATATCATGACAGTGGAAAAGAAAAAATGGTTAACCCACAGATGGGTGCATGGAATATGATTAATAAGGTTAGCACATGAATATGAAAAGTTTCATTTTAATGGGTGTTTTGTACTTAGTATAATGGCTGATTTGCAATTTTAACATAATTACTTTGCCAACTATTTTAATAAAGTTGAATATTATTTTACTTTACAATATTGTTATTTCTTTTATATTTTCTTATTTAATTTTCTTATATTTTGATATTTTATAGAAAATGTATGGTGGTGGGACAGTGCAACATTGGACTTGTATCAATTTTTCTAGAAGAGTGAACAGAGATTTGCCATCTCAGTTTTGTGATGAATTGATCAGCATGTGTGTTAGTAAGGGAATGGTATGATATACTTTAGCTACTTGCATGATTATTTTGCACGATTTACGAGCATCTTGAACATAACAACATTGTTTTATCAATTTTTATTTGGACAGATTTTCAAGAGAGAGCCTCTAATTCCTATAATTTCAGCTCAATCCAATGCAATAGAGAGAGCTCTTGCTGAACTTCATGATAAGTGTAAGAAGACGGGGAAGAACCTTGACCTTTTGATAATAATTTTACCCGACTCAAAGGGGTCTTATGGTAAGTTCTGTGTACCCCAAATCAAAATCCAAGTTATAAGATTTGTTTCTTCATTGTTTACTGGTTTCCTTGTAGGAACAATAAAGCGGAAATGTGAAACAGAACTAGGAATAGTGTCTCAGTGCTGTCTACCAAATCATGCTTATCAGATGAAGAAGCAGTATCTTGAAAATGTTTCTCTCAAGATAAATGTCAAGGTAACCTGAAAAATGTAGAGCTCTGTATTGTTTCTATAAATTTTTTGTATTGCTTCAAAATTATAAATTTGCGATTGTTGATTGTTCAGGTTGGTGGAAAAAACCTGGTGTTACATGATGCAGATCTCCGTAATATTCCCTTTTTATCTGATATGCCAACTTTAATCTTAGGAGCTGATGTAACACATCCACAACCAGGGGAAGACTCAGCTCCCTCTATTGCTGCAGTAAGCAACTTGTCTCTCTCTCTCTCTCTGTCTCTCCCTTACTGAAGTTTTATACTGGAGCTTTTTTTCCTACTGTGTATTATTTTTGTAGGTTGTGGGATCCATAGATTGGCCTCTGGTCACACAGTACAGAGCAATTGTTTCTGCCCAGATGCACCGTCAAGAAATCATTCAGGATCTTTATAAAACTACTGTGGTTCCGAATAAGGGAATTGTGCCTGGTGGAATGATCAGGTAAGTGTGATTATAAACGTGCAATTCCATTTCCACTTTTGAGGGAAACTTGATTGATAGTCTCATTTAATTTTTTCATAGGGAGCTGCTCATGGCCTTTTACAAAAAAACAAATCGGAAGCCTGACAGGATTATATTCTACAGGTTGGATTCTGTCTCAACAAAACATGTAATATAATTCAATGATCATTTTTTTAAAAACGTTTGATTGATTATATCAATTCTTGCATTGGCAGAGATGGAGTCAGTGAGGGACAGTTCAGTCAAGTTTTGCTTCATGAGATGGATGCAATAAGACAGGTGTGGCTTGCTAAAGAAATTTTTTGGTGCAATAACCTTGTGCCTTTTAGATGGAAAAAATAGAAAGAACTTCCCAAGTGACTAGTATTCTTTTACTTGTATTTTTCAAAATACACATGTTGAATGTGTGTAACAATTTTTGTTATTCCCCAGGCTTGCGCCTCCTTGCAGGCAGGTTATCAGCCCCGAGTTACATTTGTCGTCGTTCAGAAACGACATCACACTCGCTTCTTCCCTGCTGATCACAGAAGACGGGATCAAACTGACAAAAGTGGAAATATACTGCCAGGTTTCACATTTTCACCAAAAGAACTTTGTCATTTGATTATTTTGTACCAAATTGGGTTCATATCCTTCGACATGATCTCCATGTGTTACATTGGATTTCTATACGCCCTGCATTGTACTAAGAGTATTATTTTTATGTATAATCCTATAAAAGGTACTGTTGTGGACACCAAAATTTGCCACCCTTGGGAGCACGATTTTTACCTCAACAGCCATGCTGGAATTCAAGTAATAATCACTTTTGTGCTTGACTCAGCTATTGGTTATTATTCAATTACGCATTTCATTTATTACAATTTTATTTAATCATTGAAAAATTATGACTCAGGGAACCAGTCGACCTACTCATTATCATATGCTGTTTGATGAAAACGACTTCACTGCTGATGGATTCCAGACTTTGACTAATAACTTATGTTACACGTAATTTTCCTCACTCAAATATCTTTCCTATAGTCGATTTGTTTGGTTTGTATATCCGTTTATTCTTATACCGTTGTTATTATTATAATACATTCAGGTATGCCAGGTGCACTCGTTCAGTATCAATAGGTTAGATCCTCTCTATTTGCTATGTATCTCTAATCCTTTGATTATTCTTATACCGTCATCATCATCATTTTAATAAAAACAAATTGATTATTGTTTGCAGTTCCTCCTGCATATTATGCGCACTTAGCTGCTTTTCGAGCTCGCTACTACATCGAAGGTGAAATGTCAGAAGGGGATTCTGCGAGTAGGGGCGGCGGCGGTAGAGTGATGTTAGACTTGCCTGCAGTGAAGGACAATGTCAAGGAAGTCATGTTTTATTGCTGAAATGCGCCTCTAGTTGATTTATCAGTTTTCAGGCAACTAAGTTAAGCTACTCTTAAAGTACGAAAGAAATGGATTTTATTACGTGTTTTTGGGTTATAGAACTGCATGGATTTAGGATTATATTAAGAACTCATTATGGGAATAAAAGTTTAGTAGAAGATCACATATAATTGGAAACGATTGCTTTCTTCCCCAATGCACGTATAATTTATGGTTACACCAAGCTAAGTTATTAAACAATTATGTCACAGGTAACAAATTATATGTTCGTTGTTATTATAAGCTGTATAATATTTAATCTTTTTATACAAATTACACTCAATAGGTTACTCTTGTTCCAGTGAACTTGAAAATCAGCAATGCCGTTTTAATACACCACCATTTTCGTAAAGTTGAATCATATGTTGTACTATAGAGGAACTAGGATCGCTAATGTGGTGCTGCACATGCCCTCAATCAATAACAATGTCAAAGCAGTAATATTTTAATTGTCAAGAAACTATAGGATATAATTACCATGCAGATATTTTTGTATATTGAACATAAAATATTTTGAGATATACTCTAGCATGTCGCTAAGCCATTTTCAACAATCATTTTATGCTGACTAATAAAAAATAACAATAAATAAATAAAATGAGAGTGATGCAAAATGCAGCAACCGAAAAAATGTACCAAATATGTGCATATAGCTTTTTGTAAGTTGTAACTACAACTCAATATTAACCACCTGTGAATTTACAATGTTACCCCCAAAGAAGAATAAAAAGAACCCCGAGGAACAATTTGATTCCACAGGGCTCTAAATAAAGAGCTGTGACATAACGAAGCAGGCACCTGAAGCTAAAAAATCAAGCCTATTGCACAAGTGACAACCCAAATAATGATGTGTGAGAAACTAAGGATAGATCTTCTAATTTGGAAAGCTTTACATGATTTAATCATGTGTAGATTTTCACTATGAATTAGAATTTTCAGTGGAATCAAAATTTTAACCACCTTCCTAATCAACGGTGAGAATCTACACGACTAAATTACGTGAAATTTTCACTATGCATTCCCTAATATGTGATCTTGCCGATTGCCACATCTTAGGGCATACATATACAAGGCCAAAAAGAAAAGAAAAAAAAGAAAAGAAGATATTAGTTACAATTTTCAAATGCTACAAAACTAGAAGGTATAAGAAGAAAGCCATGACTCCAATGTGTATCAACTTGTGAGGTCCATCTTGTAAAGAAGTGCTTCCACTTAGCTCTCCTGCATTCACAAATTCACTTCTTCCTCCCCCCGTTGATGCAGTGACGTTAACGGACAATGAACCTATAGAATTTTTAAATACAATCATATATTGGCTTCAAAACTAGCATCCCATGCTCTTTTTTTTTTTTTTAAACATTCAATTATATAACGCCACATCAATAAAGTGTCTGAGTAGTGTAGCTGTAACTTACAGTCATAGTTAGTCCACCCAATGCGCTGATGAGCAAGATCATAGATAAAAATTTTATCTTTTAATACAAGGTCTGTAAGAAAAGAATGCAGTGTTATCAGGGTCTTAGCATTGAAGAGAAGAAATAACAAGGATCACTAAGATAAACAACTATTTATGAAGAAGAGTAATGTTTTTTAACTGATATTCTGGCATGTTGTGTGTAGAAACATATTCATAATTTGATTATGCATAGTTTGTGGGTAAGAAAAGCTTATCAATATGGCACATTTTCATTCTAAATAAAGCTTTTTAAAGATTCAATTAAATATGCTATCAACATATCACCAAATAACACAGCATTATTGTAGGACTTAAGAAAGATTCTAAACTATCATTATACCTCCTAGAATTGTTATGCCTTCACCTGGGATTTTTTGAAAGCCAATACACCACACTGCTCCATCAACCTGTACACATAAGATACATCATTATGAGGAATAAGCATGAAGGTAGTTAATGCCTTAAACCATGTCTATGTTTCACTGTGATGATGCTCTGGAATGAGTATTAAGACTTTCCCCTACGATAAAAGTCGATTTGATGGTGGTGGTGGTGGAATTAAAAGAGATGTTTTTCTTTCCCCCACAAGAAGTTATTCTATTTAAGAAGTTTTCATGGAAATTGAATTATAAAGTAGCAGGCACATGACACATCTTTATAAAGAGTGGCAAACAAGTGGAAGGAAAGAAAAGAATCAGACTGATTGATGATGAATCCTCATCAATTGTCAAATATAATTCACACCAACTATGAAAAAGATGTCTTTGCAAAACAAGTTCTTACAATAGGATTCTGTTGTATGAGGTAGTCCTGTGGTCTTAGAACCAAAGATGCACCACCGGCAAAATTCAGACTTACTTGAGGAAATGTGTCGGAAACACTGAAAAATTAGAGAAAGAGAGTGTCAAGATCCTTGAATTTTCAGCATCCAATCAGGAGAAAAAGATTGTAATTAAAAAAAAACCACCATAAAATATCTGCAAACATAACCTGCTGGATATTAAGAAGCACGGACTTCCCTTGGAAAGAACAGTGCGTACAGATGGTGGAACTGCAGCTACAATCTGCATGAACAACGTTGTCATTTACACAGAGTTTCGAAGCAATATCGACCATTGACAAATTGGACAAAAAGAAATTATCCCATTGAAACTCACCGCATTGACAAATGGGTTGTAAGCCTCTTCGGCAAGGTATGCCAAAGTTGTTCCAGAATCTATAATGGTACCTCTGTTGCTTGATGTAGCAAAAACTGTAGGATCAATTGGCAATGGTTGACCATTGACAGAGATGCTCTGCAGATTTAAATTGTAATGAGGCCTGAAAATTTTTCCAAGTAAGCAATTAGTCTAATTTCTTTTCTCAAAGAAGATTCCTTCTAGAGATCATTTCAATTGTTTTAGCAGTGATATTCTTAAAATACGGAATTCTAATTGAACTTCTGTATGATATTTAAGGATGCATATTATCGATTGAGTTTAAGCTTCATATGAGGAAGAATTTCAATCTTCAAGTCAAATTCATAACCTAAATGATAAAGATTGTACTAAAATTTCATTAAAGCCATCAATCTATGCTCCATTTATCGAAGAATTCATACAATCAACAGCATTTATATAGTACTTAACATACACCAAAAAAGCAAGTGATATAAAGAAACCAAAAAATCAAGCATTTTAATACCAATGAAAGAACTTACTGTGATGGAACAAGTGGACTATAAATTATGTTTGGTTCCACAATATCTCCGAGTACCAATATCCCCCCACCACTATTATCACCCTTCAGGCAATGCGAGAACACTCTGGGGGCTATTCCTTGCGAGGAGAGCTGGGAGATGACAGACATTTCCTGCTGCCCAAATCCAAATATTCCATCGATCGCTCTATCAGACTTAGTCAACTCCCCGGTCTGTAGATTGCTACAACTGCTCCATACCACAACATACAAAGTAATTATTTCCTTGTTTAAACTAATAAACACTGGGGGATAAATTAGGGAATGCTGCTTTCAACTATTCAGAGGCTTGTGATTTCTCACCCGAAAACTATAGGCGTTGAAGAATTTGCTGTCACGGATCCCTCAAAAATACTTGCAAAATGCATCAAGTCTGATACATAATAGCCTGAAGTCCCACTACCATCTCCATACTGGAATGTGTAAGTGCATTGGTTGCTCTGAGTAGAACAGCTTGTATCCGAGGACTCCTCTCCACTCCTACACCTTTGGTCCAAACAAGAGATCAATGAGGATGTTGATGAACTCCCCGGGTCGAAATAATTGAGCTGAATCTGCAACAAAATTCTACCAACAATGATAACATTGACAAGTCCTAGCATTATATTGGACCTACTGTAACATTTATATTGGCATTGAGCTTAATCTTTCAAATGAGTCAAAACTGAACTTACTTGAAGGCCACTTGTCTCAGGGCAACCATTGCAGGAACCACAACTAACCCAAAGAACATCACTGCCAGTGTCAATCTGCACATGAAACTCCCTTGGAGGAGAACCCAACCTCACCTTTGTATAGTAAAGCCTACAACAACCCAAATTTTGATTGAACAAGCTATAAATAAAACAATTCACTCTGCTACCATTACAAAAAGAAAAATTGAGAACTGATAATAACAAAAAGAACTAAACAAAAAGCTTTAATTTTGCATTTTAAATTAAAAGAATCTTCTTTGACAAAGACCGATGAGAGTAACTGAGTAACAGAAGAATGAAGCAAATTTGGAAGTGAAATTGGAGAAATTACCCGACTTGGGATGGATCGAAGGTGCCCCTAACAGGGAAATCGACAACATAGGTAGTTGTTGTTTGCTGCAACAGCCTTCGATGTCTGACAGAGTCCCATGCTTTGAGCTGGCTCAACTCCACTCCATGGTTGGTCGGAAAAGCTCGCTCGAGCGGGAGAGTCACCGGAGAAGGCCACACCGCCGGAGCTAGAAGAAGCAGCAGTACGGCGGAGAAGAGAAGTGCGGCAGGCATGAGTGTCGGTTGTTGGCGAAAGAATAAGAATAAGAGAGGGGAAAAAGCAAAAGTGGGCGAGAGAGAGAGAGAGAGAGAGAGAGGCTAGAATATAAGAACAAAGAGTAAAAGAGAACAAAGGTTAAGGTTATCGTTAAGGAGGTGGTTGTTATTTTTGGTTGGATTCATGATCGTAATTTTTGGAGATACAGAAACAGAGAGAGAGAGAGAGAGGATTCGAAATTGCAAAGTCCAAGTTGGAAGTTGGCAACTGCCAGTTCCAAAACAGACTCATCAATTGGATTACGTATAATGCCTGCTTTTTATATTACACTCTGTCACAATTAAAATACTCCTTTTTTTTTTTTAAATAAAATAAGTCATGCTTAGTATTATATTAGCACTTCATTTGGCAATTCGAATCATGTGATTTGTGAAGCAAAATTTCATGACCAAAGAACTCGCATGGTTTGAGTTGTGTACTCTGAGTTTTTTCAATTTTTAACAGGTCTGATTTGTGTACTCTGAATTTTTTTTAACTTTTTTAACACAAATTGGAGAGTCCGATTTGTGTACTCCTACAATTTTAAAAAACACCAAAAATTACTATATTAAAATATATCACTTATTTTACTTTCATATCAAAATTTTTTTGCCTTCATCTACAATGTTGGATGTACATTACAAATCAACAAATATTAAAAAATATTACATGCACAAAAAATTAGTATATATATTAATTAATTTAATAACTAATTTTTTTTTGTATATGTAATATTTTTGTTTAATTTCCACACAACTTTTTAGTCTTTCAAATACAAAATAATCAAAACAACTATATACAGAATTTAGCCAAAGATGACCCAAAAACATTGTTAAGAGAAAGATTTAATTTTTTCAATATATTATATACATAAAAACTTACAAACTAATATTTTATTTATATTTTTATAATTTTTTTGTTATTTGACTTTGGGCCAAACCAAGCCTCTTTATTTTTAAAACATATAATTAGCTACTAGGTTTCAATTTAAAAGATGTATCAAGTCAAATTTCACATTTTAAACCAATAAAATAAGTTCCCCATTGGTCAAATCAGGTCTTAGGTTCCCCTAAATAGTTTCTCCTATGTTAAGCGCTGTGCATGAGCTTAGTAGCTACTCTCTTTAATGCATGAAAGATAAAATAAAAAAAATAAAAATAAAAATAAAAATCATATATATTTAGGTACAGAAATACTAATATTCGTCCTATAAATGATAAACTCATGCTTAATGATTAAGTCATCTTAATTTTGGACACAAATCTCTAGGTAAATACTACTCCACTTTCTTTTTGGTTTTTACTAAACTTGTAACTCACTCAAATGATTGGTTTTGAACTTTGCCAGAGACAGAAGTAGAACAACTGTGCAACCACAATAATTTTCTGCATGAAAATTATATTTTTCTTTTCAAAGTTATTAAAAAAAGTTATAAGTTATGAAATTGAAACAATGAAATTCGTCCGCCAAGATGAGAGACAAATTCTATAGTGCTTATAATTTTGGTGTCGAATAAATTTTAAATATTAAAAAATTATTTATTTTTTTATTTTTAATTTAAATATTAATTTTTATCTTTTTTTAGTAAGTTAGACAAATATAAATAGAAACGTAAAATGTACTAAGATGAGATATTTCTGCTTACCAAACACAGTACCCGCACGCCAGCAGCCCCACCTTTCTTATGTCGTTCTATAAAATTGCTGTTTTCAAATATATTGGACTTTTTTTTTCTATAATAAAATGACTTCTTTTTATTTTTTTCATTTTAGTGAAGTCCATCGATTCATTGAACTCTATTATTACAAATTTAATTAATATTATTTAAATTACAAAATAGATATGGATGATTATTTATATTATTATTTAATAATGGTATAATTGCAAAATAGATATGGATGATTGTTTATATTATTATTCCTATTTTATAATTAAAATTAAATTGGTAAAATTATTATAAAAAAATAAAGTATATTTTTTTTCTGAAATCTACTAAAAATTTTAAAAACACCCACTATTTTAATTTATTTTAATTTTGTTCCAAAAAATTTTGATTTATATCAAATATATTTTTTATAGATAAATTTTAAAAAAGTTTAGGATTAATCTAACAATAATGCATAATATATAACTATGACTAATTTGCTTATATTAAAGGTTATTTTTGTAAAATTGTTATTGAATTGGTCTTAATTTTTTTTAAAAATTAGCGGTTAAAAATATATTTGATGCAAATTAAAGTTTTTTAAAACAAAATAAAATTTATGAGTATTTTTAAAGTTTTTAACAATTTTATAGACAAAAAATATACATAAAAAAACGTTTACTTACAATCATAATACTTAAAATATTATTTTAGCTTATAAGCTAATTTTTAGTTTAAAATTATCAATTTTGATTATAAAAATTTATTTAACAAAAAAAAAATGCCCCAATTTATACAGACTTAAACATACATAGGATTTTCAACATAAAAAATACGACATAACCAAAAAAAAAGTTCAAAAGTAAGAGAAATATTCTTTATTTGTTTCCTTTATTTTAAACTAGTAAATTATTGGATCAAACGGATAATCCATCTTCCTTTAAAAAAATGGGTGCCACACTTGGGTGAAAAATATCATTAATCTTATATAGAATCTTGCTAACAATGGTTCTGTTTATTTTCTATTGGTGAGTAGAATACTAGTATAGGAAAAACACTATAACTCAACCTTTACTTTATTTTCTCACAACTTTATTTTTGTTTTTCCCCAACTATATATATATATATATATATATATATATACCATATAATATAACTAAAGCCAAGAATACTCTCACATCCTCCAGGTGGTGAGCCAAACATCTGTAATCCAAAAGTTTGAAAGTAACAACAGAATCTGTCATCCAATCAATTACTTGATATAACATCAACACTTTGATAATAAGAGGGGTCAAATATGTATGTAGGTCACAAATACTTTCTTTCAGGAAAATAAATAAACAAAATAAAAAATTCTTTCATATAGTATTTTCCCCTCAAAATGAAGTTGCAATAATATAAATATTTTCTTAGAATATATGATGAGAACTACTTAAAATATATCTTTTGCGTGATAAAACTAGCTATATAACCAAAAAGCTATAATTATAATTAAGAATTTTAAATAATTACTTAATCTATCACACATCATATAAATACATAAAAATTTAAAAAGTCATAAGAAAGGGAGGGATTGGAAAAGTATTTTGATCTTTTGCTATATGTTCAATTTTATATCACTTTTAATAAATGAAGGTCCAATCCCAACTATCTAAAATTTTAAAATTGACATTAGGTTGTCGGTTTTTATAAGGAAAATGCCTTCCACATCCTCTGTCCACCATATTCATCTTTTGTGCTGCAATGTGGAGGATAATTATATTTTATATAAAGCGGAAATAGCCAAAGTTCCTATATCCCTATTTAATGGAGTAGCAGTAGTTGTCTAATGATTATTTGTTTTTTGTTTGTCTTATTTCTCCTTACAAATATATTGCTTTTGTTAACATATATCATTTATTGATATTTGGTCAGACTTGTTTACAATAAGACAAACTAAATTGATAAAAGAATATAATGCAAATCTAAGACTATATCAATAAAATCTTATACCATTCTAAACAACAATAATAAGCACATACAAGACCAAAAACAAATCTCCATGCTTCATTCACATTTTGATAACCACAAAACATATTTTGAGCTCATCACACTGATCATATATCTTAGATGCGATATAAGACCCACTATTTATTTATTTAATTTTTAAGTAGTAATAAAAAAAATGCATGTGCATGCATGGGAAGTGAACAGAAGAAGAGAGAGGGCATGGATTTGCAATAGTGAGGTGAAAGGCATTGCCATTATTGTTTATTTATTATGCAGATGCTGTGTCAGAAAGTTAGGAAGCTGCGTGCGGAGAAGAGAAACCGTGGAGGACAAGTACTTAGTACGGTTCTGTTCTTTCTCAATGGACAATGGACAATGCCCACGCCAGATATTTATTTTTTTAGAAAACAGAAGTTTGCTTACCAAAAAAAAAAAGAAAACAAAAGTTTAGATAAATTCATCACAAATTCGTATGTCATATTTCCACAAACCTAGTGTATTTTAATAGAGAAAATGTGAAATTAAGGTTTTCTTTTTTAATGAAATTGAGTATGTTTTATTAACTATATGAACCGTATCAAAAATCAATATAAAAATCATAAAGATAATGCAACTTTTTTCCTTCTTTTCCCTATCCAGTTAAAATTGACCGAAAAGTGCTGGGAAAATAGTACCATTGGATGAAGTGATTGATAGAGTAAAGTGGGCTATATATAGTTTCATTTGCTTGTGCATAAGGGTATACCATATCAGCTTTTTGCTTCACCAACTTATTCTAAACTTTTCTTGCAAGATATACGTGTCTGATGCTCCTCCACTTACATCAATAATTAATTGAAAAATCACGAAATCTCTCTCCCTTGTACAATGAGTTGTTCGTCTTAATCAATGAATTATGAATGTAATGTTCAATAGTAATCCATGCTTGTGTATTATCAATATTCTGTAGTCGTAGAAAGAAAATGTTAGGGTCTCTTTAGTCTTTACTAGGAAAAGAAAATCTTTAGGGAGTGGGTCTATTCTCTAGTAAGTAATTGTTGCAAGACTCTTGCCACTTTACGTTGTTTGTTTCCTCTTTGGTCCCTTCCACTTTATAAAGGTAAAGCTGCCTCTGTCTAATCTGTATAGTAGGAAATTTAAAAGACAAAAAGAAATTCAGAAGAACATCAATTTAAGTTCTTATCACATTTGGGTTTCTTAATTATGTATGATGTCTATAACAAAGTTTAATATTCAGAGATCATAGGGCCCTACCTGTAATAAACGTTAATATTTTCAATAGTATCCAATGATTGGTTGGCCGTTGGCGTCTTGGCGAAAGGCGATTACATATCTTCTATAAAAAAATCTCTGTGGACAACAAACATATGTGTATTTTTAGTCCAAAAATTGAGATGCATCAATTTGCTACGTCCTGTCTTATGGCCCAACTTAGCAATAGAAAGATTTGGGCGCGAAAAAAATTGGGCGTTCAACCTCAAAGCACAAATAATTGACAGATTTTTTTTTGTTAAGAGACTTATCATAAAGAGAAAAGAAACAAAAAAGAATAGATGACTTCTCAGTTCTCACCTTCGCATGTCTTCACGTAAAACTCATACTTATCATATAGGAAGAGTTTGAAATTCGGTGTTTCAATTGTTTTATCCATAGATTTTGATTAATATATATTATATATATTTTTTATAATTCAGATTAACGGTTAAAACAACTAAAAATATACCTAAAAATTTTCCTATCATATAATTGGTATTATATTAAATAATTTAATAAAAAATATCAAATTATCTAATAATTTTCCATTATCAAAAACACTAACCATCTAAAGAATATTGCAAACAATATTTAGCACAGTCTATTCTCTTGCTTTTACTACATATTTTTCATTCCACGTCTTTTGACTAGAGTGATATACATTGCTCAAGATTCATAATGTGTTTGGGATTAGATGAAATCTTCAATAAGAGGCTGATAGAAGAGTTTATATGCCTCCATCACTTCAAGATACCACATTGCCTCTCGATCAGGCCATGATGAAAGATCAACAATCTTATGAACCTGTTATTATTATATTACAGTTCATTACTACATTTTGCTCCTAATTCCTTAATTAACCATCATGACAAGTTCTATAATCGCCTGATTCAATCAGAATTACAGTGAGAAATGCAAATTACCTTTACCATGGGAATGTCTCCGGTACCGACAACATAACCTCCAACTACCATCACATACATCCCTGCCATTGATGAATAAAAACAAAGAAAAACAATGAATTAATTAGTGAAACTAGATCTGAAAATAGTTGCAGATTTTGAGGAGGAAATGTGAGGTTGAGTTGGATGACCAGGTTGCCAATGGCGGTGGAGGAAATCGCGGCCGACGGACAGCTCAATGACTCCGGTGCCGTCATCGAGAACCAGAGGAGTGTCGGAGACCAAAACGCCCTAAGAAGAAGAATCGAGAATGTTATTTATGGTTGAAGTTAAACGGCGTCGTTTAGAGAGAATCGGAAACGGTTGAGAACTTAGTAAGTACCTGCAACCAAACGCGTTGGAAGAGGATGCCACCGAGTGTGTAACTGCTTTGAGAGTGATTTGGAACCTCACGCGCGTGCTTCAGCTGCGAGCACACCACCTTCAACGCTGCTACGTTGTAATCCATCTCTCTCTCTCTCTCTCTCGCTCTCTCTTTTCCCCCTCTCTCCGCCTTTTGCTAATTTGCTTTGCGATAATGGTGAAGAAAAAACCAGATTGGGCTGAAACATATATTGGGCTCCAAAAATCCCGATCGGGCTGAAACAAATATATTGGGCTCCGAAACCCAAGAAATAACTATCTTTGTTTTTACCTTTTAATTTGCCTTCTTATTTTCAATATTTTTTTGTATGAGATAAAAATAGAAAATAAAAAATAAAAATTAAAGATAAAAACCACACACATTCCAAATTATCAATAGAAAAATAATATTTTGTTTTTTGTAAGCATGTGTTGTTTTAATTTTGGTCCCTTATTATATTATTTTGATTTTGATTCCTTATTCTCTATTACTAATTTCCTTTTTGGCCTATTATATAATACTAAAGTGTGATGTTAGATGAATGTTAGTTGGGTAAAGTACTAAATTGGTCCCCTAGGTTTGGGCGTAATTCTGTTTTGGTCCTTAAGGTTTAAAGTGTTCTATTTGAATCCAAAACGTTTTCATTTAGCATCAATTTAGTCCCACAGTGAGGTCAAAATTAAATAATTAACAAAATGTCCTACATAACAACAGTTCAAGAACAAAATCGATAATTTGGAGAACAAGTACAAGCTCCAGAGGCATAAAATCAACCATTGATACATCAATATATTTATTTATTATTTTTTATAATATAAATAAAATATTTTCTATAAAACTAAAGAAAATGATAAATAAATGTATTGATGCATCAATAGTTGATTTTGTGCCTCTAGAGCTTGTATTTGTTCTCCAGATTATCGATTTTGTTCTTGAACTGTTGTTATGTAGGACATTTTGTTAATTATTTAATTTTGATCTCACTGTGGGACTAAATTGATGCTAAATGAAAACGTTTTGGATTCAAATAGAACACTTTAAACCTTAAGGACCAAAACAGAATTACGCCCAAACCTAGGGGACCAATTTAGTACTTTACCATGTTAGTTTTAGTTTCTCTTAACTCACCTCGTTTTATTGATATTAAATAGAGTTAAAGTGAAAAATAAAATGTGTTGACATGATAAACAATAAAAATATGATAAATTATGTAATAGTATATTTATTAGTGTTGTTCAATTACCCTTACAGAAAAGAGAACACACAGGTAACTTTGCAATAGAACATAAGAAACCAAATTTAGAATTTGACTTTTACATAGTATAATATAAGGCAAGTGCATAGAGCATTACAATAATCACAAGCATAGTGAATGTTTGTGATTAATTAGGATATGAGAGAAATGCCAGCAGCTAACAAATCATTGGCCAAAACTTGGTTTGCAGCCTCTGAGGGATGAAGACCATCCCAGAATACATACTCAGTTGCATTAGCACATGTTCCTATGGACTTCTTGTTGCACAATATTGCTGTTTCTACCAGCCCCGTTCCACAACAACCTTTCCTTGCTTCAGAAAATCCTGTCATAGTGTAATAAGAATCAGAAAAACTTGCAGGGATTGTACTGTTAAAGAATAATAATGTGACATGATTAAATTTTGGTACCATAGTCTTGGGGCTTAGTGACAAGGTCATAGAGAGGCTGATAGATATCAAGGACGACCAAGTTGAGTCCAGGAAGCATTTGTCTCAACTTCTGAGAAGTTGCATTCAGCTTTGCATTGAAGTTGATAGCATCATTGTTGAAATTCGACACGCATTCGTTGCTGTGAGGATTAAACAGAGTTATGCATGCTGGCAAACAACCCATTGGAGGCAATGTTGTTACACCTATTCTCCTTGCTCCTAGTGCATGCAAATTCTGTTCATTACTAAATATTAATATTCTTTTAGATAAATGCACATACCCTTAAGATGAATAAGCTCAGGTCATACTATTTCAATTTATTTATTCAATAACCAAACCTGCCCTTGGATTTAATTACTAATAATAAGATGTCAAGGTTGAGAAAAGACATGCCTGAATGAAATTGGAGTAGCGTTGCAAGAGAAGATCCGAGAATTTATCAGCTGTATAAACCTTGTTTAGCAAAGGATTTATGTAAAAGTTTTGAATAAAGTCACTGCTGCCTGCGGTAACAATATATATAGCATCAGATATAATTGATGCAGCCTTTGATTGCCCTGCTGTTTCCACCAATTTGTTCTGACAATCCTTGTAATATTCCAGCTGATGGCTCAATGGAACAGCATTCTACACCCCAAAAAAAAAAGGTGGGAAGAAAAATTGAAGATCAAGGCTCGCTAAGATGCTGTTTATATTCACTATTGTCTCGCACACCAAGCTGACACATTCTTTTGAAGAATTATATGCCAGTTCGATGTGCGAGATAAAATGAGTACACAAAATATTTTTCTACAATGAGAAACTAGGGAGGAGAATTGAAAATTTTGAAAGAATTGAGTTTTAAACTTGTAAATTGTTTACATATAGTGTGGCTGTAGCATCTAAGTAACCAGAAGCAGCTGAGGCAAAGTTAGTTCCATTCAAGAGGTTTTTTCCTCTAGGCTTTAAGTCCATGTAAGCTGGTGGATAAGAGGTAAATCCAAGAATCTCAACTGCATTGAATGAATTAATGTAAGGAGAAAAGTGAGTTGATTTAGAATCCAAGAAAAAGTTTAGTTCAAATAACACAACTCTGTGATTAATCAAGGATTATGAGGGGAAAAGGAGAGAGTTAAGGAGAAAGCACCAATGAAATCTGTGGCCAGCTTTCCATTGCAGAACCTTCCCGTTGGATAGTGATTTTGGAAGTCTCTTCCATAAGGAGGGAAGTTTGCTTTAACAAGAGTTAATCGGTGGTTATTGTTGCCAACATCAACAACTGAGTCCCCAAATATGAACAATGCAGGAACTAGTTGTCCATTCCCCACATTCACCACCAAAACAACAAAAACAACAACTACAACAACAAAGGAACGAAATATAGAACTCCTTGAATACCCCATAAGTCACAAATTCCTCTTCAAGCAATGAGCTTCTTCCTCATGCAAACACACACACAAAGCAGATTCTCAAGATGGTTTGTAATATTGGAAAATATGTGATGACTTTAATTTACTCTTGTTATTTGAATATGGCTCTGCTAAGAAGTCTGCAAGTTCCAAGAATTGTAACATTAATGTATCAACTTATTATAAGAAAATTTAACCACTGACAAATTGACAATCATGCCTAATTTTTTTTTATATTGATTAAATATATGTGTAATACATTGTTATGGGAAGATTTGGTGTTTTTTTTTTATATGGTGTTTTATTCAAATTGGACGGTCCGATTTGTTTAAAGAAAAAAATAAATTACAAATCGGAGGGTCCGATTTTTATTTTTTATTTTTTTTATTTTTTAAAATAAAAATCGGACGGTCCGATTTTAACATTAAATTTTTTTTTATTTTCGAAATCACAAATCGAACCGTCCGATTTGTGATTGTTGGTTTAAAAAATGAAACAAATCGGAGGCACCATTTACGCCATACCATTATAAAACTCATCTCTTCTCATATGATTGTGAGATACACTCTTCTCTCTCATATGAAAAAGAAAAGGCGGACAATCATATCAACCTCAGAAGTATGCTTTGAATGTAAGAAGTAGTTGGCATTAAAAATCTTAGCAGAAATCAAGGAGATTAAAAAATAAATGGATTAAACTAGAAATCACAATATGTACTATTCACTGTTCCAATAACAATGTCACTCGTCAAATGATTGAAATACATGCATGGAATCACTTGAATCTGAATGAAGTATTCATCGTACAAGAAACTAGGGATAAACAATTACGGCAACATTAAAGGATGTTGGTTGGTTACTAACCTCAAATAAGTATAACTGTGTTGAACTATTGACACTTGATGTCTTGAATCTTGAGCTGTCTCAGGCTTCAATAACCTCCTATGACTAGGCCACACCAATATTATAAAAAGCTGTGGGGGCAAACATGAGATATTGACTAGTTGAAAGAGACTATTAGGAGCACTTTGCAATAATGCGGTTGTTGTTGGTGACCACTTAGTGTTTTTGTGTTGCGTGCCTTATTTATTATGTCGGTGATGGATTTGGTTCTTCTAAAGTTTGAATTTTATTTTAATAATTTTATAGAGTAAAGTGTGATCTTTTATCATTGATTTCATAGGTAGGACCAATAATAAATATGAAAGAGAAACTATTCAAAGGTAGAAGATCATACTTTATTCTCTAAAGTGAACTTCAAATTTTAGAGGATCTAAATCCATCAGTGATCTCTGTCACAATATTTGACTTGTTTGACTTTATAAGGATTTTTTTATGAACACTTAAAACTTAGCTGTTTTTGCTTTTTCTTAGTTGATAGGATACTAACTTTCTAACACATGGTGGGACTATTAATATGTTATTCATATTGCTATTTTTGTTGTATCTATCTATTTATTTATTTAATATACTAAAATTGGATTATTTTTAATTAATAAAAAAATGAGATGTTAATTTTTATATACTTATTTTTTTCTAAAATAAAAATATTATTCTTTTTTTTAAATTTATTTTTAAAAAATATCTTTATTATAATTATATTACAATTAGCATTTAATGAATAATACATAATTATACTAATTTAGAAAAATATTTTTATTATAATTATATAAAATTAATATTTAATACATTATCAACTAATAAAAGTAAGGTATTAATTTCTCATAAATTCATTTTTTTTCCAAAATAAATGCATTATTCTTTCTTCTAAATTTAGAAAAATATCTTTATTATAATTAGATTACAATTAGCATTTAATGAATAATACATAATTATACTAATTTAAAAAAAATACCTTTATTATAATTATATAAAATCAATATTCAATGCATTATTTATCTACTTAATATACTAAAACTGATTTTCTTTCAACTAGTGAAAAGGTGAGGTGTCAATTTCTCATAAACTCATTTTTTCTCTAAAATAAAAGCACTGTTCTCTTTTCTAAATTTATTTTAGAAAAATATTTTTATTATAATTATATTACAATTAGCATTTAATAGATAATGTATGATTATACTAATTTAGAAAAATATCTTTATTATAATTATATAAAATCAATATTTAATACATTATCAACTAATAAAAACGAGGTGTCAATTTCTCATGAATTCAATTTTTTCCAAAATAAATGCACTATCTAAATTTATTTTAGAAAAATATCTTTATTATAATTAGATTATAATTAGCATTTAATGAATAATCCATAATTATACTAATTTAAAAAAATATTTTTATTATAATTATATAAAATTAATATTTAATGCATTATTTATTTAATATACTAAAACAGAATTTCTTCCAACTAATGAAAAAATGAGGTCTCAATTTCTCATGAACTCATTTTTCCTCTAAAATAAAAGCACTGTTCTCTCTTCTAAATTTATTTTAGAAAAATATCTTTATTATAATTATATTACAATTATATTACAATTAGTATTTAATGAATAATATATAATTATACTAATTTAAGAAAATATATTTATTATATTATATAAAATTAATATTTAATATATTATCAACTAATAAAAATGAGGTATTAATTTCTCATAAATTCTTTTTTTTTTCAAAATAAATGCACTATTCTTTCTTCTAAATTTAGAAAAATATCTTTATTATAATTAGATTACAATTAGCATTTAATGAATAATGCATAATTATACTAATTTAGAAAAATATCTTTATTATAATTATATAAAATCAATATTCAATGCATTATTTATTTACTTAATATACTAAAACTGAATTAATTCCAACTAGTGAAAAAGTGAGGTGTCAATTTCTTATGAACTCATTTTTCCTCTAAAATAAAAGCATTATCATCTTTTCTAAATTTATTTTAGAAAAATATTTTTATTATAATTATATTACAATTAGCATTTAATGGATAATATATAATTATACTAATTTAGGAAAATATATTTATTATAATTATATAAAATCAATATTTAATACATTATCAACTAATAAAAACGAGGTATCAATTTCTCATGAATTCATCTTTTTCCAAAATAAATGCACTATTCTTTCTTCTAAATTTATTTTAGAAAAATATATTTATTATAATTTGATTATAATTAGCATTTAATGAATAATTCATAATTATACTAATTTAAAAAAATATTTTTATTATAATTATATAAAATTAATATTTAATACATTATTTATTTAATATACTAAAACTAAATTTCTTCCAACTAATGAAAAAATGAGGTCTCAATTTCTTATGAACTCATTTTTCTTCTAAAATAAAAGCATTGTTCTTTCTTCTAAATTTATTTTATAAAAATATCTTTATTATAATTATATTACAATTAGTATTTAATGAATAATATATAATTATACTAATTTAGAAAAATATCTTTATTATAATTATATAAAATTAATATTTAATACATTATCAACTAATAAAAGTGAGGTATTATTTTCTCATAAATTCATTTTTTTTCAAAATAAATGCACTATTCTTTCTTCTAAATTTAGAAAAATATCTTTATTATAATTAGATTACAATTAGCATTTAATGAATAATGTATAATTATACTAATTTAGAAAAATAACATTATTATAATTATATAAAATCAATATTCAATGCATTATTTATATACTTAATATACTAAAACTGGATTTCTTCCAACTAATAAAAAAGTGAGGTATCAATTTCTCATGAACTCATTTTTTCTCTAAAATAGAAGTACTATTTTCCCTTCTAAATTTATTTTAGAAAAATATCTTTATTATAATTATATTACAATCAGCATTTAATGAATAATGCATAATTATACTAATTTAGAAAAATATCTTTATTATAATTATATAAAATTAATATTTAATATATTATCAACTAATAAAAGTGAGGTGTCAATTTCTCATGAATTCATTTTTTTTCCAAAATAAATGCACTATTCTTTCTTCTAAATTTATTTTAGAAAAAATATCTTTATTATAATTAGATTATAATTAGTATTTAATGAATAATGCATAATTATACTAATTTAGAAAAATATTTTTATTATAATTATATAAAATCAATATTTAATGCATTATTTATTTAATATACTAAAACTAAATTTCTTCCAACTAATGAAAAAATGAGGTGTCAATTTCTCATGAACTCATTTTTTCTCTAAAATAAAAGCACTATTCTTTCTTCTAAATTTATTTTAAAAAAATATCTTTATTATAATTATATTACAATTAGCATTTAATAAATAATGTATGATTATACTAATTTAGAAAAATATCTTTATTATAATATAAAATTAATATTTAATACACTATCAACTAATGAAATTGAGGTGTCAATTTCTCATGAATTCATTTCTTCTCCAAAATAAATGCACTATTCTTTCTTCTAAATTTATTTTAGAAAAATATCTTTATTATAATTAGATTACAATTAGCATTTAATGAATCATACATAATTATACTAATTTAGAAAAATATTTTTATTATAATTATATAAAATCAATATTTAATGAATTATTAAATTAATTATCAATCGAAAATATTTTTAATCGTTTTAATTATATTGATACAGTTCTAATTTTTATTCATTATGTAATAATTTTATTAGTGGCAAATTGTTACATTAATGGTGACCCATTTATATTAATAATAATAATAATAATAATAATAATAATAATAATAGATATCATTAATTAAATACTAACATAATTATCAAACATTATCTATGATTCTAATCATGACAAAAATGTATGATTCTAATCGTAATAAAAATGTATATGATATGATAATGGTAGGGATTATTTTAATCATGATAAAAATCTATGATTCTAATTATGATATGATTGAATCTTATAATTTTAACAAAACAAATATACGATGTATAAAGTAAATAATAAAAAATTAATTTAATAATAAATAATTATATAATTATTTTTGTTCTAATAAAGGCATATAGTATTTTTTTGTGGTTCAAACTCAGAGATGTAATTTTAATGATGGGTGTAAGACCCAGAATATTTAAAAAGTCTTATTATGATTAAGTCTCAAATTATATGATTATTTATAGTCTTAATTTCAGAAATTATTTTATTAAGGATAATTAAAGCAAGTTTTGATTAATTGAATTTGAAATATTGTAAGGTCCCACATCGGTTGGGGAGGAGAACGAAGCATGCCTTATAAGGGTATGGATATCTCTCCCTAGCATGACGTATTTTGACGAGTGAGTGTGGGAGGCTTCGGCTATCATCCCTATCGTCAAATGCAAAATCGTGAGACCTTGTATGCCAAAGCGGACAATATCGTGCTAGCGGGTGGTCTAGAACTGTTACAATGGGTAATATATTCAAATTTTCTTATTTTAAACTTTTCATAATTAAAATAATTTTATAACATATTGTGATTTTTTTTTTCAGAAAGTACCGGCTTTCTTTTGCATCAATGCAATGCCATTGAGGGAAATAAATGTCAGTTTAGTTTCTTGGTGTGGCAATTCTATACCTTGCCACATTGCATGGATAGCGGATGATGAAACTTATTTAACAAGGGGATGGTATAAATTTGCACGAATTCTAAATGTTCGAACTTACGATATTGTTTCAGTTGATTGTTGTTACGAGAATGACTCTAATTTATACGTGTCTAAGGACTAGAATAGATTAAATATTATTTAAATAATTTAGTTTTAATATTAGCATTTGATTAAATTAGTTTTAAAAAAATTTAAATTGTTGCTTCAATTTATATATTATAACTATTTTTCTTAGATATATTATTTTTAAAACTTTAATATAAAATTTCTTTTTTTTTAATCAAGTAGAATAAGTGGCAAATTGATACATACATTAATGGTGACAAATTGATATTGATATCAAATAATAATAATAATAATAATAATAATAATAATAATAATAATAATAATAATAATAATAATAATAATAATAGAAAATGTCTAAACAGCACACATGTTATACTTTAAAAAAACAAAACATATTTTTAAAAGGATTAAGATATCAATTATTAAAAATAAAAAAATAAATATAAATTTATAATTCTAATTGCTATATATATGATACTAACGTTAATAGTGGTAAATTGATATTGATATCAATAATTAATTTCCATAATTATTTTTGTATTACTAAAGGTTATATATAGTATTTTCTTTTGCGATTCGTGGGTCTAGATCTAAGAGTCAAAGCATTCTTTTTTAACGTGGTATATAGAATAATAGAAAAAATTTTGAGAACTTATAATAAAAAGGTCATTTCTAAATCTCTTAGTCAAATTTATTAAAATTTATTATTATCAATTAAAAAATTAAAAAATTTTAGGTGCTAAATGGTAATACATTCTTATTCCATATTTACATCTTGAGAATATTAAAATGATCATAATATTATTTCAGGTATATATTTTGCAATCATAAAAAAAGTGTTAGGTTATTCTTTAGTAATTTTAAATTCTTTATTGTTTAATAAAACAAATTGTGCATTTAAATTCTCTACTAATTTATTATTGTTCATTTTAAGCTAATTTGTATATATTTTTACTTTATAGTAGTAAAATAACATATAAATATTTATTGAAAAGTTTAAATATTACTAAATTATTTAATTTGATATTGAGTATATATGTGTAATTTATTAAAAAAATAAATTAATAAAAATAATTAATAATTATATTAAAATTGATATATTTAATATTAAATTAAAAAAATATTTTAAAAGCATAATATGTATTTTTTTATTAATTAAATTATTATAATTTAAATTAATTTTAATAAAATAACTTAAAATTATAATTTTAATTTTACCACGTGGTATGCACGAATTATTACACTTGTATACTATTATTATCCTTTGCTAATCAGATATTAGCAATGTTCTAATATGAAAACATAATATAGGTTGGTGCCATCTACTGTAAAGATGCATTTTTACAGATTTTTGTCTTTTATGGCAAAAAAGCGTCTTACTAAAAAGTGTTGTTTAAAGAAAAAGTGTTACCCTTAATCGTTAACTTGGCTCTGATACCAATTTTTACCATTTCTATCCAATTTTTTACTAGTCCTTGATGTATATTGTGATTTCATTTTTATAGTTTTCAATCTTGTTTTAGTTTATAATATTCTTTTTTGCATGGATTATTGTATATAAAATCTTTTATCTGTTTATCTTTTTTTTTAATATAATTTCTCAAATTCTCAAAAACTTCGTTTATTTCTACACTTTCTGTTGTTTCTAAATACCTTCTTAATTTTTCGACTTCATTCTCCATTTTTTCTTTCAACAGTTTTAATTCTTTTAAGTCATAATATGGTTTTTCAGGCATTTATAATTTTTTTAAATTTAATTCCAACTTGTTTATATTTATTCTTATTTCTATCCTTTTTATTATAAGGTCATCAATTTCGATCTGAAGGTTATTTAATTCCCTTTTATACTCTTTTATTTTACTTTTTAATTTTTCCGCCCTTTTTCTTTTTATTTTATTTTCTGATTTTTCAATCTTTTTATGCTTCATTATTTATTTTAAAATTTCTGCAAACTCTATCATCGATTCATCACTATTTTCTAGAGATTCTATTAATTTTTCTAGCTCTTCAACTTCTCTTCTTAACTTGTCATAGATTATTTTTAGAGCTTCAAATGCTCTTTGATTTATTTCAGAAAACTGTAAATAATTCAAACGATTTTCTCTTTCAAAGAGCTCTTGTTTCTTGTCTTGATAAGTTACATATATTTCTTCTTTATTTATTGTCATAATTTAGTGTTTAGGGTTTCATTTAATTTTTCGACATTTTTTGTTAATTCTTTTATTTCAGAATTTTCTTCTTTAATCTTTAACTTAGATAAACTTAAAGGGCTATTAATTTTAGATTCTCTTATTTGAAAATTCGATGAAAATAATTTTCCTGATGGTTCTTTTAATAATAGAACTGGGTTTTCAATAGCTTTATATTTTGGTATTTCTGTTTTTACAATTTTCTGAAATAATTCATCGACATAAATTCTTTCTCTGTTTTTAAATATTATACTATGATGGCTATTTGTTAAAGCATAATTTATTGCATATGTAATTGAAAATGGTTCATCATCTTGTTCCATTAGATTCTTTCTGTGAAATTTATAAGCCAAACTTATAGATCTTCCAAGATTTTCAGTTGATAAAGGTATAGCATATCCAAGATGGGCATTGAATTTAACATTTACGTTTGCCAAGTTTCCATGAACAATTCCAATTATTTGATCTATTGGGTTATCAGTAATTCTTTTGTCACAGATTGCTAAGCTTATTGGTGAATTAATTCCTTTCATATATGTAGATTTGATTAAGACTTGTATAGTACTAATATGAATCCATCCAATTTTAGATCTTTTTTGTTGATCCTTAATTTTTCCAATCTGTTTACTTAATTCTTCATCATTTATCAAAGCTATTTCAAGTTCTCCATTGGCGGATTTTATCTTTATAGGGGCTTCAAGTTGAATTTTTCCATAGTATATTATATTTTTTCTATTAAAAACTTCTTTTAAAAGGTTCTGTTTATTAAAATTTTCATTTGATTTGAGATTTAATTCTGTTTTTAGAACAGCCTGTTTTTCATTATCTAATAAAGCAGTTAATCTATAATAATCAGATTCTTCTGTTAATTCTAAACTTTCTAAATAATTCATAAATGAAAGACTAGGATGAAGATGTACCTTTCTGGAGAAAAACTTCCTTTATTTAGTATATTTTACATAAGGTGTTTTTATCTCCAGAGGGGAGATTGTAAATACTAACTCCAGAGGGGAGTTTAGAACTATTTTTCCTAAAGGAATTCTTCCTCAGACCATAGAATCGCCTCGGCAGCTTCCTCCTTGCTCTCCTAACATGTGAGTACTCTTTGCCTCCTGCTTTCTATTTTCTGATACTTCTACAATTGCCTAAGCAACCTATTTATAATAGTTGGGTTTGATGGACAATTCCCATCCTTACCCTTCTTATGACGTCATTGCTTACGTCATTGTTTGCTTATCTTGCACCAGCTACATCGTTGGTGCTTTATGACCTAAGTGCTTACGTCACTATGCAATAATATTGAGAGATGCTTCAGATGTGTTGTCCTCCTCTTTTATCATGTGACCCTCAGATGCATTGTCCTCTTCTTTCATCATGTGAGTTGATTCCGTTTCATTATTGCTTTCTTCAGATAACTCTGAGGCACATAGCTGGCACTTGTGGTCTTCTCTGTTTTTTATCAAATAGCAGAGATTCCTCTTTATCCCTTCAGGGAGCTTTTCTAAAAGTCCGGATAAGTTGTAGAATGCTGATTCAAATTCCACCAAAAGTCTCATCTCTCTTTCTTCAATTTCATTTCTTTTGCTGGACACAAGCAAAGTATTTCTACTTTTATAATTAATCCTTGTGTGAGATTCCTTCGTTATTTTTTGAGTTCTTTCAAAGACCCTTGCTAATGTGCTGGCTAGCCTTCCTTCATGACTGTAAATTGTTAAGTCTTAAATCTGATCAATTGGTTGAAAATTTCCTGGGAAGACGGACATGAATATTACTTGGTGTGTTGGAACCAAGCATTCTTCTTCTTTATTAAAAATAGGTTGACTGTTTATAAATTTTAGGGATATATCCCTTGGATTTACATTGTCAATCATATTTTTAAATCTCTTTACTGCATCAATGAATCCTGCAGGAAACTCACTAATAATTTTTAGATCATTAAAAATTAAAATTGTATCAATTAATCCATATTGGAAAAATTGATAGGTGTCAGATGGGGAAGCATCTGGAAATATAACCAACTTTGTTAGCTATTCTTTGGCAATAGGATAATATCCCAAAATTGCCCTTTTTTCTTCAGTCCAATTCAGGACTATGTTAAGGGTTTCTCTGAGATTTGATCTGCAGACCCTTTTCTTTTCCTTTATTTCAGTCCTTGTAGGGATGTTTCTTATTATCCCTGTTCTCTGGGTTTGAATTGGAGCTTTATCTGCTCTTTTTAAGGTTTGTTCTGGATGAAGAGCTTCATATTCCCTGAATGATTCCTTTGCTTCTTCCAGTGTTAGAAACCCTCCTTTATGAATTATCCTTGATTGATGTGTGAATGGTGCTGCTTTTTCCCAGGCATCATATACTCCTTTCATGGGGCCATTATAAATTACATAATATTTTTTATCTTGGGTGGATTTTTAAATAATTTCAGCAATTGTTTTATTTTCCGAAATTTTTTCTTCACCTAATTTGTCCACCACGCTTGGCTGGCTGAACTCTGATGGTGTTGCTTGTTGTGTTGATTTCATTGCTTCAATGGCCTTCTTGAGGGATTGGATCTGTGTCCTTATTTGCTGACAATGCTTGCATTTTTCGAGTTCTTGCTCATATTTTTGAATTTCTTGATCTAATGCGTTGTAGACGAACTCCATTCTCTTGTTAATGTATCTGCAATAACATTTTTGTCACCCTTAATATATTCAATTTTTATTGGATATTGTAACAAAAATAATTGCCATCTTACCAATCGTCCATGATTATAATCAACTTTTAAATTATATCGTAGAAAACCTGTTAAGTAACTTGAATCTGTCGTTAATGTAAATTCTCTGGGTAGTAAATCAATTTTCCATTTCTTAAGAGATTTAATTGCTGCTAGAGTTTCCTTTTCATGAGTGGTATATCTTTGTTCTGTTGGAGTAAAAGTCCCTGAAATATACCTGTAAAGTAATTCCTTTGGGGAATATTTAGAATCTAGTGATTCTTTTTCTTGTTGTAAACTTTTTATAACTTTCTTAACTTTTAGACATCTTGACCAGGTTATGTCTGAAGCATCTGTATCTGTTTCTACTATTAAGTAGTCATTTTCTTCTGGAATATAAAGTTCTGAAAGTTTTTCACATAATTTTTTAATCTTTTGAATTTGCATACTGTCTTTTTCGTCCCATTTCCATTCTTTTTTAGTACTTATTTTTGGAAATAAGCTTTTAGTGTATTCTGTTATATTCTTTAAAAATCCTTGATCAGAAATATAATTTATACACCCTAAAAATCTTTGTAATTGTTTTCTATCTTCTATTTTACTAGGAAATAAATTTACCTTTTCTAGGACATTTGGCTGTAGTTTTAGCTTTCCTTGAGTGGATAGAATTAACCCAAGAAACTCTATTTCTTGTTTTGCTATTCTTGCTTTCTTTTTGCTAAGAACTAATCCTTTTTCTTTACATCTTTCTAAAACTATTAATAATTTTTGAAGATGATCTTCTTTATCCTGTTTTGTAAAAATTAGTATATCATCAATGTACACTAAAACAAATTCATTTAACTCTTTTAGATTTTCTTCCATAAATCTTTGATAAATACCTGGGACTTGTTTTAATCCGAATGATAATACATTCCATTCATAGAGCAACACACTTGTTGATTCTTTTGTTGGGCAAGTAAAAGCAGTTAATTTCTTTGTTTCTTCGTCTAAACGAAGTTGCCAATATCCTGATTTTGCATCAAGAGATGAAAACCAAGTTGCTCCTTTGATTTTTTCTAAAATAGAATCTTTTCTTGGAAGCTTATGAGCATCACCAATAGTTGCTTCATTCATCTTCTTATAGTTAATAACCATTCTTCGTTTTTCCCTTTTAATTTCATTATTGTTTTCGACATAAAAGGCTGGAGCCGCATGAGGACTTTTACTTAATCTTATAATTCCTTTTTCCAAAAGATCTCTACATTCTAATGAAAACTCTTCTCTATCTCTTGCGGAATAAGGAATTTTATTTGGAACATTTATCTCTTTTGTAGGATCTTTTAATTTAATACTTACTAATTCGTTATTTGTATTTTTAATATCTAAAGGATTTTCAGCACATATTTCATCCAAGAGTTCTTCTATCTTTATTTCAAGATTATTTTTTGGGATATTTATCTGAAAGTATAGATTTAAATAACATGTTTTTAAAATAGAGAATATTTTAAATTTTAAGATTTTATCTATAGTAGTAGTCGGTATTTTTATACGTTTTGATTTTTGATTTATTGAAGAATCGTGTGGAGCTTTTAAAACTATATATGTTAATTCTTGAATGAATGGATGATATAGCTTTAAAAAGTTATTTCCTTATGATAAAATCCATTCCAGAGTCTAACATATATATAGATGGAACAATGAACCTATAATTTTGAATAAAAATTTCAACCATTTCTGCTTTTTGGTCAATTTTATGTATTGATTTGTTAGCTATTCTAACTCTTAATGGTTTCTTTAATTTTTTCCAATCAAGTTTTATATTTGAACTAGCAAAGCATTGTGTTGCTCCAAAATCTATGAAAGCATTTATAAATTTTTCTGTTATTTTTATAGTAATAAATGTAGCATTATTACTCAGTCTCTGAGTCTGTTTCTGAGACATATTCAAAAATATAGTCTAAGTTATCATCAGATTCTTCTAATGGTTCCATGAAACAAGATTTAGCAATTTCTATTTGTTTAGTAAGATCCTTTTTATCCTTCTTTTTCGGGCATTCATTTGCATAGTGTCCTTCTTCTTGGTAATACCAACATTTACAATTTTCTTTTTTATTCGGGCAATAGTTATTTCTTTGTCTTTTGTTTTTATTGTTATTTTCCTTTCTAAAATATCTCTTTTTTCTCCAGTTTGGATAGTATTTTCTTTTTCTAAATTGATATTTTCTTTTTTTTTTGAAAATTTTTATTAAGACCATATTTTTGAGGTATCTCCTCATTATCCTGACAGCAAATTTTAATTATATTTGTAAATCTTTTTTGAGTTGCTTCTTGCATACAACGTTCTTTTATTTCCTCTCTTATTGCAGAGGTTGCTCCACCAAAATTATTTTCAATTGTCCCTCTATTTATTTCTCTTATAAATCTTCCCATTATAAATTCATTAGCAGGATATGGAAGTTTTGTTATATACATACTAAGATAATGATTTTTATCTTCTTCTTTTAATTTGTAATAATGTATTCTATATTCATATATATAAGACTCCACATTACATAAATCATATATCTGAATATTAGCTAAATGGTTTTTCGCTTCTTGATATTCTTTATTATAGACTTCTTGTCTATGATCTATAATATTTTTTCCAAAAAATTCTTTATATAGAATCATCATTATATACAATATCTTATCATAAGCTGATGTTTTTGTTTCTAATTCTTCTATTACTTGATTTTCTATTGATGTCATATAATCTCTTATAGTTCCTTTAGTATGAAACCCTATGTAATTCCAAATGTCTCTTCCAGACAATTCACTAAGTTTTGGATTAGTAAAGGCTTCTAATAAGAAGGAATTCAACCAGTTTTCGAAATTTTCTTTTTCATTCTTTTTACAATCTAAATCGAGCATTCTATCTCCTTCCATTTCCTGGATTTTAGGGATGTATTTTGATGGTATTTTTGTATATTTTGAATCTTTATTTATAAACCCTTTTTTAAAGGCATAATTATCAAAACCTGTTTCCCATTTAAATTGAGATTGATTATCTTTAGATGTTCCAGCTTCATTTTTTACTTGTATTGGAATTGCTGGTTCTTCGTCACTTGAGTAATCTAGGATGTGTTCTTCATTTTCTATATTTTCAGAATTTACTAATTCTTCTTCTATTTGAAATCCCTGTTCCATAACATTATTTTCTTGAGTCATTTTTAATTGTTTAAAAAGTATTGTAACTTCTTCTAATTTTTCTTCAATATTCATAATTTTAGTGGTGGTTTTACTTTTAAATCTGTTATGTTGATTATATTTTGGAAATTTTCTTCTTTGGAATATTCTTTTTCCTTATTTCTTTGAAATTTTATGGATACTAATATTTCTTCAAGCATGTCTACTATAGAATTTAATTGTGGGTTAAATGTATGATAAAGATGTGGTGAATCATTTCCATGGTAACATTTTTTAGAAATTTCGTGTGAGAAATAAGTTTTTTCAGGTTTTTGGAGTCCTTCAATAAAACTTATAGTAAAATAAAGATTTTAAGAAAAATCATTTTGTATTGATTTTAAGAATTCGGTGTCATTACAGTTAACATTAGTTAAAATCATTAATTTTTGATCTATTAATTTTGATAACTTAATTATTTCTTCTCTTAAATCTTCTAATTTACTTTTTTCCATTAGGTGACGCTTTTCTTTATGAAAAGTTACGGTTTTAAATGAAAAGTGTGGCTTTAAGATGTGTAGTATAAATTTTGCCACGTAAACACATCTATAAATTTAGATCTGTACCCTATATTTCACCATATAGGTTTGGTTTAATAATGTGTTTGCAGGAAGTCAGGAACTATTTTCAAACTTGTTTTATTGGTAATCATTATATCTATCTTTTCCTAATAAAGTATGTTGTTGTGGTCGAAACGATTTCTGATCCTGTGACACCTGTTTTCCCAAGAGGCCCCACAAGCATTTCGGCCACATAATTTGAAGCACAAAGTGATTCGCATGGGCTTTTGTCATACATTCATAATTGAGGTGTTACATAAGACGAGTGCAGGGCCAGCACTTTTGTTAAATTCTGACCATCATTTAATCATTAAAAAAAATTGAATAATTTTATAATATTAGATACAATCTCACATCATTAAAAATATTATTAATAATTAATTGATAGTTAAAAATCACAAAATTTACTAGCTCCTAGACTTTTCCGTTACATAATGGTGCTAGAGAAAACTTTTCACCCTTAACATTTTTCTATCCATCATAATTCACCATTTTTCCTTGCTTGATTTAATATCTGCAAGTACAAATAAAAAGGGTATGTAATTGTTCAACTTTTAAGTTTTAACTATGTTGATTAGATATATTTATAGTTATCCATATAAACAGTGTCACCGGAATATGTATGCACCGCAGTTAACTATTTTAATGGAATAGTATATAGTATAATTAAGAGGTGATGACCTCTTTGAAAACAAGTAAACAACCATGAACATGCAACCACCTTTTTAATTTCTTCGTGGCAGATATCTACAGAAGATTGTATCAAATTCCACCAACAAATCTATATTATTCTTCGTGACATTGCTAGTTCATCCATTCAAAAATACTAAAATCAGTTATCAATATATTTGTATATTTGTATATAAATATATGTATAATTTAATTTATTTTTAATATATATTTATATTTAAACATGTATTTTATATCAACGAGTAATAGTTCAAATGGTATAGTCTTTCCATACTCAATTAAAAGATTACAGATTCGAGTCTCATATATTTGATAAAAAAAAAAAAACATATATTTTATATTAGTGACTGATTTTGGTGACTTATTTTAGACATAAGTCCCATGGTTGTTTCGCATTAACATTTGCAAAACACCTTCTACACCTATCTACAGATTATTTACAAGTTAACTACTGAGTTGGATAACATTTCATGCAAGAAAATCAAAGCATAAAACAGATAAAAATTATTTATAAGCTGAGATTTATCCTCTCAGACATTCTCATGATATCTGAGAATATCCTATCATCACCAATATCTTCACCAGTGGCTCCGGCAGCAACTCTCAAAACATCTTCAACCAATGCAACATTTCCCATAATAACTTGGTACTTGGTAGTATAAAATTATGAATATCTCATAACTTCCTATCCTTACTTGGTTTCAAGTGGATTGGACCAGTATCTGTAATGAGCATATTTTGGATCATCTAAGTTCTCTGCAATTCCATGAGAGAAGTGAGCCTTAGCACGCTTCATCGTTTTTGGTGCTGCAAAATTAAGCAGATCAATAACAGTTCTTGCTGTGTAAACCTTTTCTGTAGCAACTTTTTGGGTGCTTTCTCTGCTCATCTCATCATATTCAGTCCATACATCATCACATGCAATTTCCTGTTGATGCTCGAAAACATTATTGTTCTAAAACATGTAAACAGAATCTCAATGATCAAATGCCTTATAAAACAAGATATAAATGTACAACCTTAATTTGATCAAATGTCTTGCCAAAAGAGATTATCCTTTGGTACTTGATAGGCTTCTTTTGCATATGATCACTTCTGTTATAAGTATTGTTGCTTATAAATTGCTTCTCATATCACTTCTGTTATAAGTAAGTTGCCCCCATAGATTGAGGCACCAGTACCACTTTCTTATAGCCATTTGTTTAAAACAAAAGCTTCAATTTTACTCTTGAATCTACTTAGTGACTGGTCTCTAATCTGCATTGTCCAACTTAAATCATATTAGTTCAAAGTATACTTCTCCAGAAATTATAACGAGAAAAATTTGTCAGTTTCAAATAGAAAACACTCTTGAAATAATAATTGAACCTCAGTATTTTGGAAAGAAAGTGTCCAGTCATAGGAAGCCATGTGCAAGTTCTTCCCTTCATATCCAATTTTTGCCAAATTTTGAATTAAGAGACCAAAAGGAATAAGCAGGAACAAAGTTATCTGCAGCAACAAGCCCAGGTACTGCCCTCACTCTAATGCCTGGTGGATCCATTCCAGTTTCATTATGCAGAGAAAGATGTTCTAAATAGCACAGAGGCCTGAATTCCACAGCACAAAAGAAGGAATTGCTTATTATAGTATATGGAATTGAATCGATTGACAGTACTATTATGACACCAACAATGGACAACTCACAAGTCACTACTTCAACTAGAATTAAAATTAGGCCATCTCAAATTGCCAAAAACACTATAACTAATAACTGTAAGGGTATGTTTAATTGGAGACAAAATGAAGTTGAAAATTTTATGGATAAGCTCTATTTATAAGTGTATACGTCAATCAATAACTTAGGTTCGTTAAGTGGTCAGCTCACTCGTCTATTTCGTTCATTTAAATAAGTGTCGAAAATTTGAATTCCGCCCATAGCATTCAGCAACTCAGTCACTCCTTCACTCCTTAGCCTCACTCCTGCTGGTGACTCTTGTCCATGAAAACCACCTAGTGCAGCCACATAGAAGCCACCAAATTGTGTAAACATAACCAACCACCCAAAAACACTCATCAATGTGCCTCCACTTCATAGACTCTTGGAATGAGTCAAGTTGACCAGATTGAACAGCACAAAAAAAAATAAAAAATAGGTATATTAATGTTCTGCTAATAAATATGATTACGTACATGACATACACTAATTACTCTTAACATATAATTCTGCCAAGTCCTTATTGGTGTTTTAGATGTACACTTGTATGTCTTGAATTTTGCATGCAAGCATGGATGATCTACGTGTCAAAAGCCAGAGACGTTTCTATGCTTCTTATGTGGCAATGGCACCACCCTTTTGGAAACTTTCCACCACCACCGAGTCCTAAAGTCTCTGAAAAAAGAGTGTGATGTGACAATATAGAAATTTCATATAGTATATGTACTATATTCTTTATCTTTATTCTGAATTCGACGCTGCTTTGGAAAAATAAAAAATGTGAATTTCTTACGAAAGTGATAATGATGGTGCCACAGTATATCGATAAAATAATTTGAATTATATATGAAACTCAACGTGGGATGTTCATGAATAAAGAAGAGACTAATATAGAAGCATCGATACTCTATCATTTGTGTTTGTTCCTCTTTGTTTGATGGATTTTATTTGTGCTTGTTCCTTATTTCTTTTGAGATTTGATTCTTCCCTACCATTTTAAAATCAAATATTTGGAATAATGTCCATCAACTCTCTTAAATGAAACTCGATATTATATTTAAGATTTGAAAAATGTTATTTGTACACCAAAATTAATCACCAATGTATTTATGTATTTATATTTCAGTATATATTTTATATTAGTGACTAATTTTGATAATTGATTTTGGTGTACACGTAACATAACTCTTAAGGATTTTATTAACAAACGTTCTAATGCAAGCTTTCCATAAAAGAAATCAATTTTTTTTAAGCACCTTGAAAACTATACTTAAATACTAGTTCTTATTGAAAAAAATTTTAACGAAAAAACTCAACACAACAAGTTGGGGAGCATCTGAACAAACATATAAATAAAAGAAAACAATAAAGCCAAATATTTAAATATGTTTTAGGGTAATCAAGATATTTAAATATGTTTTATTGGTTATTGTCAATATTAAGTTGGATGTTGGCTAAAATGTGTGATGATGCATCTTTAATTTTATAGGAGGGAATACTATTTGAGATAGAATAATAAAATTTTTGAGAACAATTAATTGGTTCATCCTTAAATAAATTTAATTTTATATCAATAATTTAGATCTAGAGTTTGAGATTTAGAATTTAAAATTTTGATTATATTATGTATATATTAAAATTAGTTATCAGTATAAAATATATATTAGAATATAAATATACATTGAAAATAAATTAAATCACATATATATTTAAACTATTTATACACAAATATATTAGTAGCTGATTTTTGTAGTTGATTTTGGTATACAAATAGTATTTTTGATTAAAATTTAGTATATAGAATTTAGAGTTTAAAATTCAAAATTTTTTATTTAAGATTTAAATTTTAAAACTCAAAAAATATTGTACCCTTTATTTTTTTTCGAAACATATTAATATGAGTTTAATTTTGATGTATTGATAGTATAAAATATTTTACATAGTCATATAATTACATCTATTTTTTTAATGACTACTCACACGATTAATATAAAAAATAGTTATTTTTGCTAATGTGGCGTTACGTAATAAATGTACATGTAAAACTACTTTACCCTAACAATGCATCAAAATTAAATTCTATTAACATTTGCCATAATAATTGAATTTAATTTTCATGCAACTAGAATAGTTTACACAAATATTTAATCATATGTTATTATAATAAAATAATTAAATTTTAAAATTTATTACTTATAATAAATACATAAATTTAATTAAATAATTATATAAAATATTTTATGTTATTATTATATTAAAATTAATAATTTTTATAGGAGTGTTACTATCTTGTACTCTAAGAATATTGGTTCAATATATCACAAAAAAAAAAATATTTTAACATTTTTGATATATTCAATGCATTGAAAATTGAAAACGTAAAAAAAATTATTTTTGTAATAAATAACATAAAAAAAAATTATAGTATGTTTAATCAATATTCTTAAAACAGAGGATAGCAAATCCTTTTTGTAATAAACCTACCATTTCTAAGAACCCTAAGTAATACGGCTTATCAAGTGGCCCATTAAGGTTACGGTTTTGTCAACACGCTGAAGGTTAATTTCGTTTGTAACCTACACAAAGCACATTGAGATGGGCTAAACAATAAACTAGAGGATGTTAACATTTTTGGTACATATAACAAGCTATTAAACTAAACAAAAACATAGGTACACTTAAAAGTGGAGCTCTGCACTTGGGAGCTTTCCTCTCTCAATAGGAGAATCGTTCAAGAACTTCGGGTTCTTCTCCAAAAGAGAGTTCTATTCAACCTCAATATCTACAACATACCTCTAACCATCCCCAAACTTTATCAGCCTGAGCGTTTAAACAGCTGAAAGATCTGTAAAACACAACAAAATATATTGAGCAACATACAGCATGAGCAGCATAGAAGGAAGAGTAATCAAGCTGAATAAACCAGGAGAGCTAGGATACAAGAAAGATTGCCTAAATATAGTAGGCAAGATAATAAGTGACAAAGAGATAAGCTTCAAAGCATGCAAGAATGCCTTGCTGGGAATGTGGGGAAACCCACAAGGGGTTACAGTTATTGATATTGGTTCGAAGAAGATGGTGTTCAGTTTCAAAGACAGAAAGAAAGAACTACAGATCATGCAGAACGGGCCATGGAATATTAGAGGAAATATGGTCAATCTTAGACTATGGAGGGAGGGAGAATTAGTGTTCGAGGTAAATCATGACTTCATAGAATTTTGGATTCAAATACATGACATCCCGCTCGACTTCATGGATAAAGAGACAGGCGCGCGCATAGGAGAAATGTTGGGAGTATTAGCCGAGGCGGAAGACCCAAAAATGGATGGCATTCTGAGGAGATCATATCTGAGAATCAGGGTCAGCATTGACAACACCAAGGCGCTACCTACAGGCTTCTGGTTAGACAGGGAGGAGCTGCCTCCTCTGTGGGTCATCTTCAGGTATGAAAGGTTGCCGAATAGCTACTGTTTCAATTGTGAAATTTTAGGGCATGAAAAGAAGACTTGTAAGAACCCAACAGCAATGACAAGCTGGGATCCTACCAAGAAAAGTATGCGCCAGGCCTGTGAGCAGGTTATGGACGACCAGGGTCAACGACGGGGGGAGAAAGCTCAAAACAACAACGTTGGAGTGAGGAGGTAGATGAGTGGGCGCGTGAGCAACAGAACCGGGAAAGGGAGAGTGGAGAGAAACAAAAATCGGAGGAGAGCAGGATAACGGAGGAACAGGCGCTTCAGCAGAAAATCAGGGAGGAGAGTGTCTGGAAAAATTAAATTGAGAGAGAGGAAGAGATGGCTGAGGCAGAAGAGCAGGTAGAGAAAGTATAAAAAATCTCTTATTTTCAGGGAATTAGGAATACGCATACTACCCTAGAAGCTACCTATAAATTTAAAAGCCTCATTGAGGAGATAAGGGAGAGGAAAAATGAATGGACCAATAACAATAAGGTCCAGAAGGGAGGAAATATGATTGGGGTGCAGAGGTCAGGAAGGAAGGGCCCAACAAAGGAAAATGGGGCTAATACAGGGACAAATATTTTACATATAGAAAATGTGGAAAGAAATGGGATGAAACAACACATAATAGAGGAATGGGAAGTGAATAGCTACAGCATTGCGAAGGGGAGGTTGGGCCTGGAGAACGAAGCAGGAAAAGAGACCATAGGCCAGAAATTAAAAAGGCTGATGTTAGCAAGACACAAGGGTAAACAAATTTGTGATGGCAGAATGAGAGGGAATGAAAATCTAGCCTTACTGAAGGGTGAAAGGGAAGAGGACAAACAAAAGAAACCTTCAAAGGAAAGGCAGAAGAGGGATTATGATTATGAGGATCAACATGCTCACTTGGGGGAGAGCGACTACTATGTTGAGTTAGCAAGTGATGAAGATCAAGAGGAAGAAACGGAAGCACAGGCAGATTGGGAAACACATCTAGCTAAGAAGCTGGAAATAAAACTGAATTTAAAAAGGAAAAAAGAACTCTTACAAGTGCCTTTGCTAACAGACACGGAATGGAGGGAGGAGTATGAGGATAAGGAGGCCAAGAAACTGAGGAGCAGCAATACTTCTCGGGACTCAGGGGAGTATCAACTAGCAACACATGACTCTGAATTTCTCAAGGAAGGACAAATGGCTGAGGAGGCAGGCCTTAACATGCCTCAATCTCAGCCATGAGTATTATAAGCTGGAATTGTCGGAAAATATCGGCTGTCCCGACAATCTCTGAGTTATACAATCTATGTAAAAAAGTAAAGCCACATATAGTATTTCTAATGGAAACTAGGGCAAGTAGGGACGGAATGAATAGGATTAATAGGAAGTTGAAGTCTGATAACATGTTTTGCATAGAACCCCGGGGCTTGTCCGGTGGACTATGTCTCCTATAGAAATCTAATGTGAATATTAATGTTTGTGAATGGTGTGATAACTATATTAAAGCTAATATTAACATTAATAATGATCTGAATTGGCAGGGTATTTTTGTGTATGGAAATCCTGTTTTTCAAAAGCGGAAAAAATTATGACAGGAGCTTACGGTAAGTAACATAAGCAAGGAGGAACCTCAAGCTTATTTGGGGGACTTCAACGACATATTAAGTCAAGAAGAAAATGTAGGTATTCTTCCACAACCAAAAATCTGCTTAGAAACGTTTAGAAGGTTTGTAGATGATAATGGTTTGATGGATGTTGACCTTAAGGAAAGTAAATACACCTGGTTCAGTAATTCTAGAAACAATTTCATAACCAGGGAAAGACTAGATAGGGTGTTAGTGAATTGAAAATGGTTGTAGATATACCAGAACGTTAGTCTAAAAGTAGCTTCGGCTATAAGCTCGGATCATTATGCGCTTATATTCGAAACTCAACCGAGATGTAGGATAAAAAAAGAATTCAGGTTTGAAGCGTACTTGGCTGAGCATGAGGAGTGCAAATAGGTGATCAAGAAGGGTTGGCAACAGGATGAGGGAAACAGAAATTGTTGGGGCAAATTCATAAGGAAGAGAAACAGATGCATTAGGAAGCTGAGGGAATAGAGCAGACGGAAGTTTAAGAGAGCAGATAAAGAATTAGAAAGAAAGAAATCAGAGTTACATCACATCCAAGAGGCCGATTTGACGGAAAGAGATCAAGGAAGAGATAAGGAATTGAAGAACCAAATATCAGAACTTTGGAAACAATAGGAGAAATATTGGGGGCAAATATCAAAGCTGAAATGGCTAAAATGGGGGGGACAAAAACACAGCATTCTTTCATGCAACAACCATTCAGAGAAGAATTAGGAATAGAATCGACAAAGTGAGAGATGAAACAGGTCAGCGGATACAAGGAGAGAAAAATATAATGAGGTTAGTGGAAAGGTACTACACTAAGTTGTTCACCTCCGAAGGGGACAGAAATCTGGAAGAGTGCGTAAGAGACATACCAAGGAGAGTTACCAGAGAGATGAATGAGGAACTGATGGCAAAAATTAATGATGAGGAAATAAGGGAGGCAGTGTTCAGTATGGGAGGGTTGAAAGCTCCGGGGCCAGATGGTTTAAATGGGCTATTTTTTCAACAACACTGGGAGATCCTAAGTAAAGAAGTTTGTGGAGTAGTGAAGCAAACTTTCGAAGAAGGATTCATACCTGGGGATTTAGGGGAAACTACTGTTGTTTTGGTACCCAAAGTTAGTCAACCGGAAAGCCTTAATCAGCTCAGACCAATAAGTTGCTGCAATTTTGCATATAAGATTGTAACTAGGGTCTTGGTGGGGAGGCCAAGAAAAGTGCTTGATCAAATCATTTCTCTAGTTCAGAGTGCCTTTGTCAAAGGAAGACTCATATAAGACAATATAATTATTGTGCAGGAAACTTTCCATTTGTTAAATAGAAAAGGAAACTCGGGAAGTAAGGACCTAGCCATGAAATTGGACATGAATAAGGCCTATGACAGATTGGAATGGAAATTTCTGCAAAGGGTCATGGAAGGATTTGGATTTAGTAATGAATGGGTGAGGTTGGTTATGAGCTGTGTAAAAAGTGCCACTTACAGATTTAAAATAAATGGGAAGCTATCTAATAGGATCACCCCTCAAAGAGGTCTTAGACAGGGAGACCCCTTATCACCCTACCTCTTTATCTTGGCAACTGAAAGCTTCACTATTCTTATGGAAAAGGCGATGAGGGATAAGCTGATTTCTGGAATAAGATTAGCCCCATCAGCACCGGTCATTACTCATTTGTTATTCGCTGATGATTGCATAATTTTTGCAAGTGCGGAAGAGGAGGAGATGTTTCAACTCATTCAAATTTTAAACAAATACACGGAAGCATCAGGGCAAAGAATCAACACTGAGAAATCCAGGCTTATTTTTGGAAGCCAAGTAACTATATAGAAGAGGGTGAACATAGAAGAGATAACCGAAATGGCGTCATGGGAGGATCCAGGAAGATACTTAGGGTTGCCTGTGAGATGGAGAAGATCCAAGAACAGGGCGCTGGAGTGGATAAAGGAGAAAATACTTGACAAGATGCAAGGATGGAAAGAGAAGCTTTTAAATCAAGCCAGAAAGGAGATTTTGATAAAAGCAGTAATTCAAGCGATCCCGGCTTTTGCTATGAACGTCATCAAATTCCCTAAATCCTTTTGCAAAGGAATAGAGGCTGCAATAGCGAGGTTCTGGTGGGAAAACAACGGGAAGGAAAAAAGTATTCATTAGAAAAGTTGGAAAAAGTTGACTAAGTGTAAAACAAATGGAGACTTGGGGTTCAAAGATTTAGAGTACCAAAACATTGTGCACCTAGCGAAACAAGTATGGAGACTTCTAAAAGAGGAGGAAGCTATTTGGGCAAAGACTCTAAAGGCAATTTATTATCCCAACTGTAGCCTGTGGGAAGCGATAGAAGGAAGGAATGCGTCATGGATATGGAAAAGCTTGTTGGAGGGAAGGAATTTCCTTAGAAGGAAGGACAGATGGAGCATAAGGAGTGGAACGGAGATAGATATCTGGGAGGATAATTGGATGGCAGGAATAGGGAAGATGAGGAGATGTGGAGAAGACCAAATCAGAAAAGTGAGCGAACTAATAAAGCAGGGGGAGGGCTGGGATGAGAACAGAATTAAGGAATTATTTTCGGAGAACATAGCGAAATTGATCACCAGAACACCTATCAGCCTGATTAACAAAAAGGATAATCTGATCTGGCCATACAGAGCCGAGGGATAGTACTCACTGAAATCAGGCTACCGGGCTGCGAAAGAGGAAAAAGATGCAAAAGAAGAGACAAAATTCAACGAAGCTTCATCAAGTCAGAATTTCAAGGAGGTTTGGGGGACTATATGGAGACTACCAGTGCCACAAAAGATCAGAATGTTCTTATGGAAAGCAATGGAAGGAATTCTACCAGTACATAGTAACTTGTATAAACGTAAATGTGCAGTTAAGCCTTCATGTAGCATATGCCAGGATGAGAATGAAACTGTTGAACATGCTTTACTTTTATGTCCGTGGATGAGAGCAGTTTGGTTCGGATTGAGTATTCAAATAACACCTACAGCCTATAATGTGACATCGTTTGGAAAATGGATAATGGATATAGTTCAGAAAATAAGAAGTGGGACAGGGAGGGATCAGGAAAGAATTTTATGTAATATGGGGTGCGTATATTGGTATATTTGGAAGGCAAGGAACCAATACATATTCCAGCAAACAAACATCAATCCAGAACAGGTAATAATCAATGCAGAATATCTGGCAGCAGAATACCACAATACAACAAGGGGAAGCAGCACAGAGCATATTTCAAGTAATGGCAGGATTGGTGATAGGAAGAGAATTACCTGGAGACCCCCGCCACAAGATAGGCTGAAGGTCAATACTGACGCGGCTTTCCATAGGGATACAGGCAAGGCAGCCTCAGCAGTCGTTGTTAGGAACTGGCGGGGTAAGATCGTCACTGGGACAACATCAAAATTTATCACAACTTCGGCACTAGCAGCAAAAGTCAGGCATACAGAGAAGCTCTCATTATCATCAAGAATTTACAAATAGAAAATTGTAATAATTGAAACAGATTGTTTACCTTTGGTCCAAGCCGTTAAGGCTAGAACGCCTATAGCGAAAGTGGACGCAATCCTCAGAGACATTCTGCAACTGCTGGAAGAGGCGCCAGCTGTGGGAGCTACCTGGACTCCAAAGAAAGGCAACATAGTAGTTCACCAACTGGCAGCGATGGCAGTGAAGAATGTTCTTAGGAGCCAGTGGACATTCAATACTCCTACTCCTGTAAGGAATACAATCAAAACAGAAGCTAGATTCGCAATAATTCAGCATAATCAATGGGCACAAAATCAAATTAATGGGGTTCCAATTTCTACCAATCAAGGAATACAAACAGAACAAGACTTACCTCAGAGGGTGGACATGGAAAAACGGGACATGCAAGAAGCTGAAGGGGGAGAGCAGCATCAACCCATTGCGTCGCAGCGGCTAACTATGGAAAGGAGCAACCGCATCGGCGAAGCTTGGACAGCAGGTCGAGGAGGGAGCGCCGAGGGTCCTGGTCATATGCGGAGGCTTCGAGGCAGAGGATCGTTGCGGCTGAGACAAGCCGGCCAGAAGCTCCAAGGCGGATCCATCATCAGTGGCGTCAGTACCGGGCTGGAGAGGAGAACGGTGTTTGCGGAGATCTCAGAATGTCACATTGCAGAGAGGAACTGAGGATACCAACGGGGAAGGATGCTTCAGGCTTCAGATCCATGCAACAGGTCGGCATGGTAAGGGAGGTTCCGGCGGCAACAACAAGCTCGAACAGAGAGCAATGCGACGAAGATGACATTAGTGTTAGGGTCGGACACTAAGGGAGTCGGGCTCTGAAGTGAATTGGGTTCTAGTTGTATGGTCGGGTCAATTTTCTAGCCTATGACTCCTGTCCAAAAAAAAAAAAAAAAAAAAACTAAACAAAAACAAAGCTGCTTAAACTTTTATCATTGTGATTTGTGTGTTATGGCTGAGTGACCGAAAACAAAAACACTTTTATCATTATTAATTGAATTAGCATTTAAGAATGCAGGTTCACGACCAAAAAAAATTTAGGTTTACACTTAGAAGAATTTTTTTTATATCTAGAAATTTTACTTCGAAAAATTTATGTCCAAACACTATTGGAATTTTGTAAAAGTTCTTAGATTTTTTATTTCCCTCTAATCGTGGTTGCCCTGTTCCAAGACAGGATTAAGAGCGTTGTGAAGGTTGGGCGCGTGAATGAAATAAAAGGAGATATATTCTTTTAAATTTGGAAATTTATGTGAATATGTGAGATAGTGTATGAAGCACGTGAGCATGAAACTTGTACAGCTCATGGCTTATGGCTACGCCACTAACCGTGTCTATCCATCTCTTTCTCCTTAATTTTCACGTGTTCCCATGATAATATGACTATATGACGGTGATTGAACTCTATTTTATTCTCTTCTTAATTTTATTTTTCACTATTTACTATTTAGCCCTTTAGCACGTAGTAGACTAACAGGGATGGTAATGAGTTTTCATTTTTCATCTCTCATTTTTATTTAGTAAAATACCTTTTGTTTTTCTCTCGTTTTTGCCATAAATTCTCGTTTTTTTTTTTTTGGAAAAAATAGATATCGATGGATATTTATGAATATTAAATTTTAATTTTTTTGTTATAATAAAATTATATATAATTTAACTAAATATATTAAATCAAATATAATTTAAATTTTAAATACAAATTTAAGATAATAGTATATATATACATAAAAATTTTAACATATAAATTAAAATAAAATAAATTAGAATTATTTACACAATTTATATATATATATATATAAAGATATTTAAGTAAATTTTTTTTATAAATTTTTATAAAATGGATACTCAATCTTCTCTCTCCTCTTTTATTGTAAATTTTGTTAGTAATAATAAAAATGTGTTGTTATAAGGACGTTTCTTAACAATATTACAAATTATTTTTTATTAATAAACATTATTGATCTTTTATTTTAATATTCTTAACCAATGTTTTTAGATATCTTTAACTAAACCAATAATAAAATAATAAAATAGCAATATCAATAATCCAAAATTAGTCAAAAGATAGTAGCATCCTAACGCCAAAACGAGTTAAATATTTTCATTCAAACTATATTTAATTCACCACGCTGATAGCATTGTTACTTGTATTTTTGGGAACTATATCAAGTAATATGCTATTATATTAAGTAGTGGGAAATTTACCAAATTGAAGTTGATGTATTATATAAAATAATTAAAATAAATAAATCACGATGAAGTCGCATCATTGTTTAAATGCCATGAAATTATTATTATTATTATTTTGAAAGGGAATGCTATGAAATTATTACATATAGCGCATGATACATCAAATCAAATTATATTGACTATATCTAACATTGTTCAATAAAAGTTTCACTATATATTTGAAAATGACAAAATAGATATTGACGGTCACATTATAAGACTTTGATATACAAAATCATTTACCGTAAATTGACTAATAATGTCTACTTATAATCTTTGCTGGTTTAGTAGTTGTGTTTTGTTTGATGATTGTATCATTTAATTTGGTATATATTTGATGTAAATGTAAAAAAAAAAAAATTACATCTTTTAAATTTTGAATTTTTCTTTTAGAAGATAAAGTATGATTTCTCATCCTTGAATAATTTTTTTCTTATATTTTTTTTATCCCACTTATAAAATAAATGGTAAAAAATCACACTTTACTCTCTAAAGTGAAATTCAAAATTTAGAGAATATAAATCTGTAAAAAAAAATTTATAAATTTTATGACGTCGTTTTATCTCTTTTCACGTGTCAAGTTTGCAATAAATTATTTAAACTGCTTATATTTTGTGGTTCTTATTTACTTATTTATTTGTGTATTTAAAAAATTACAGAAAAGAAGAATAAAAAAATAGAATACAAAAAATAATGACGATGATAAAAAAAAAAACACCAAAATTAATTATATAAAAATAAGGGTAAAAAACCCAAATAAGTCAAGGAGAGCTCCAAATTACCCAAATCAGCCAAATCAAAAATTCACACCTGAATCCACCAGGACGAATTATTATATAATTCGAATCAATAAGATTCGAATTATACTCTCAAGTAATTCGAATTGATATAATTCGAATTATGTGCATGCAACGAGTTAAAGTAATTCGAATTGAGTTAATACGAATTACTATGAAGGAAACAAAATAAAGTAATTCGAAACAAGTTGTTTCGAATTATAATTAACTAATTCGAGTTTAGTTAATTCGAATTACTAGGTTAGCTTGTGATACAACATAATTCGAAACAAATTGTTTCGAATTATATATATATAGCACGAACCAGAGCTGTATATATATGCTGTGAACTCATGATGCTCTCAACAAAGAGGGGAGATGGCTAGTGAGGAGAGTTTCCTAGTGCTGGTACATTACAGAGGGTCGATTAAGAGAAAAACTCGGTCCGGCGTGAAGTTCACTGATAAGGATCCCCTATGTATTATCGTGACGCCAACAACCACCTACGATGCTCTTGTTACCTCTGTGCTGGAGAAGCTTGGTCTCGAAGGAGTTAAAAGGGTCAAGAAGTTTTTCTACCGCATTCCAACAGCGGTGCTCCATGACACCGTGAAGTTTGATTGTTCCACAATCGGTAGTGACGAGGACTTGCAGGTTATGTTTCTTTGTCGTAGGCAGTTTTCCGAGGTAAGAACACCAGAGTTGTTGGCAAAGTTGGTTGATGTGGTATCTAGCTCGGGTGGTTCGAACCGGAATGCCAATACTATAGCCGCGGTTGCCGGCTCGAGCTCGAGACCTGCTGTTGCTTCATCTTCTGCTCCTGTGTATGAGCCACCGATGCAGCTTGTTGCGTCCCCTTCGTTTGCCGTTGATCTGAGCGGCAATGTTGGAGACGAGGTTCGGTATGGGGAACATATTCCCACCGAGGTACATTGTCCCACACCGGCTGGTGTTGGTGATGGTTTGTTTGATGATCCAGATGACGATGACGTGGAGCCGGATATGATCGCTGATGAAAGCGGCGATGATGTTGGAACTACTGTTCCGAGAAGGGCTACAGGTGGATCTAGTTCTGGCACACAGCAGTATCCACCCCATTTTTCCTCGTTGGACCTGGATCCCATGCGGCAGGACGAAAATGCTCTGCACCCTCAGGATTTGGCGCTAGAGATACCGAGGGGTCTGCCGGTATGAACGAGTTCCAGGTTGGCCAACAATTTCAGGATAAAGATGAGGCGCTGTTGAATGTGAAGACGTACAGTATCCGCCGAGGGGTCCAGTACAAGGTCGTTGAGTCTGACTATCGCAGGTATGTGGGAAAGTGTTCTGAGTTTGGGAATGGGTGCACATGGCTGATTCGGTTGAGTCTCCGACAGCGGAAGGGTATCTGGGAAGTGAAGCGATACAACGGACCGCATACATGTCTCGCCAGCTCCATCTCCAGCGACCATAGGAGTCTGGACTACCATGTGATATCCACCTTCATTATGCCGATGGTTAGGGCTGATGCAGCTATGAACATTAAGGTGCTTCAAAATGTCACGACCGCACACTTTGGGTTCAAGCCAACGTACAGGAGGGTATGGATGGCGAAGCAGAAGGCCGTTGCCGTCATATATGGGGACTGGGACGAGTCGTACAATGAGCTCCCTTGGCGACTCGGCACATGCACCTGTACAACCATGCTAGTGCCGCCGACCCCCAACTGTAGCAACCCATCTCCTCAAGCCAAGCAACATAAGGTAGCCATCTGATGTGTATACGATTGCCGGACTTGTCGGCAAACAGCTGCATGCCCAATAACATCATGATATAGGCCCGGGCAAAGCGCCTAACTGTCTCCTCATCAGCCCTGTCTGGACACTCTGCAAATGTCTGCTGAAACCAGGTGCAGTTGACTGCGAATTTCTGCACCTGGTTCTCGGGAGGTAAAACACCGAGCAACTCATGGAACTACTGCCAAGCAGGTCTCCCACCCTCAATGTAAAGGTGGAAGTCTGTCAGGCAACCACTAACGTAATCTCCGTCGACTGGCAACCCCAGCTGGTATGCGACGTCCTGAAGCGTGATGGTGCACTCTCCGAACGGCATGTGGAAGGTGTGCGTCTCAGGCCGCCACCTCTCGACGAATGCGCTGACTAGGGGCTCGTCTAGTCGGAACCATCTGTCGTTCAGTCTCGCAAGATGGTACAATCCGGCCATCTGCAAGTACGGAACGTACCTCGCATCAAGACGCATCCCCTGCTGCCGCCTAACGCTGGATATGCAACGACGAGGCTGGCCAGTACATAAACCGCATAATTAGAACAGATGCACAAACCACTAACATATACAATATATTTCATAAGGAACCAGAAAATAAATCGTGATGGGTAAAAGATATATCAAACAAACGACCAACATTTTATACACAAACCGCTCACTCAAACCACGTGCAAATACCATTAACAAAAACGGATGCATTTTCACATTTATCATAAACCACTACCGTTAACCGCTAACCATTACTGAAACCACTATCCAAAACCGTTAACAAAAACCCAGTACAAAAAACACTAACAAAAACCACTGGCCTAAACCGCTTGCTTAAACCGCTAACACTAAAATAAACCGCTATAAAAAACCATTAACAAAACCCACTATCATACACCACCAACTCAAACCACGCCCCTAAACCGCTAACCATCACTTAAACCACTATCCAAAACCATTAACACAAACCGATTACAAAAAACAATGTCAAATACCACTAACAAAAACCACTGGCCTAAACCGCTTGCTTAAACCGCTAACACTAAAATAAACCGGTATAAAAAACCATTAACAAAAACCACTATCCTACACCACTATCCTAAACCACTGTCCTAAACCACTAACAGTAACATAAACCATTATCAAAAACCATTAACAAATACCATTATCATAAACCGCTTTCGTAAACCACTAACCTCGTCGTTGATCACACCGGCGATATGAGCAACTCCATCCAAACGATAAAGCCTTCCCGGATCGTCCCCCATCGACAAAAAAAGCCGCTCTGGTCTTACTCGTACCGAACGTTGGTCTTATTCTCTGGGATTTGGTGGGGTTGGAGAATGAGAAAGTGATTCGAATGAACTTGGTTCGAACTCCTTTTATAGCCGAAACCCTTGTAATTCGAATCAACTTGATTCGAATTACTATGCAAATCAATTTTCACCTAATTCGAATCAAGTAGATCCGAACCTCTCTAAAGTGCACTTCTCCTGGTAATTCGAATTAACTAAATTCGAAATAGGTAAGTATAATTCGAAACGAGTTGTTTCGAATTACTTCATTTTTTTGCATGTGTATAATTCGAGTCATATCAACTCGAATTACTTTAATTTGTTGCATGCATATAATTCGAATTATATCAATTCGAATTACTTGAGAATAAAATTCGAATCTTATTGATTCGAATTATATAATAATTCGATCTGGTGGATTCAGGTATGGATTTTTGATTTGGCTGATTTCGGTAATTTGGAGCTCTCCTTGGCTTATTTGGGTTTTTTACCCTAAAAATAAAATACAAAAATAAAATAAAAATTAAACCAAAATTAGTTATATAAATACCGAAATTTTATCACAATAATATATAATTTGAATTAATCTCTACGTTATATTACAAAATAGTTTGTTGTTTAGGATTTAGGAATATACAATTTAATTTTAAAAATAAATTTATTTAAATGAAATTTTTTATTTTTTAAGTAAAACATAAAAAGATACAGAAAAATTTTTATATCAATAATATAACATGAAAAAGAAAAATAAAGACATGTTGGGAGAAGGAAAAATAAGATATAATAGAAAGAAAAAGAAGAAAATATATTAGGAGAAATTTCGGTGTTACGATTGAAAAATTTTGGTGTTATTTTTAAGAAATTTTAATATTATTTTCATTTCTGATCATTTTCAATTAGTTAAGAAATTTTTTATATCACCATTAAAAAATTATGGTATTTAAATTAAAAAATTTTCTATGTCAATTTTAAAAAAATTTTGATACTATTTTTTTTATACACAATTAAAAATTTTTCTCTTTCTCTTCTAATCTTTATCATTATCATTTTTTTCTTTTTTTTTTTTATCTTATCCTTCTTAATTTGTTTTTTTTAAAATAAAAATAAAAAACTATAATAACACTAAAAAAAAAGAAGAAGAAGAGAAATAATAATAATAATAATACCAAGAATAGAAGAACGATAAACAAAAAAAATACGTGAAGAAAAAAAAAACAAAAAAAAGGTACATAATTCACACATACTTATGTATATATTTTTGTTAGATTTTAGCTAATTTAATTGAATTAAACTGATAAAAATATTTAAATATATAATAAAACTCTTTAAAAAAAAACTCAATTAACTTTAATAAAGCATAAAATAAAATACAACTTACAATATTACAAATCCAATAACTACCCTCCACTAAAACGATTCCCTTTGAAGATATATAATAATTACCTAATCTCCATGCTAAATTAAATATGATTCATGAATTTTATAGTTGCAAATAAAAATCAATTATTTAATTAGTTATTATATATTTGTATAATATAAATATCCTTCAATCTAATTTTAATATATATGTTATATTTTAATATATATTTTATATTATTAATTAATTTAAAATTTTATTAAGTAGATAATAATTTTTGTAAATAATATGAATAATAAATTTTAAAATTATTCAATAAAGTATAAAAATATTCCATCTCTAAATTACCTCCTAAATTTAACATTAAAATAATTATATGTACATCTAGTAAATTGAATATCCAACCATTGTTAACTGTGTATGAGTTAATTGAATCAAAAGAAATAATCATCCAATTAAAAATAATCAACATAATCATCTGCATACTTATTGAATTAAATATCTGACATATTCATTTTTTTATAACTGCCCCATATATCAATTATTCACATTATTTATAGCCCATTTGGGACGTTGTTTCAAAAGCAACTTTTTTTTAGCTTTTGACTTATGAAAAGTTACGGTATTAATGCTTGGTATAATTTTTAAAACTAAATTACAACTTTCTAAGAAGCTATATAAAAGTTTATAGAAAAGTTAAAAAAATAATTTCTCGCATAATACTACTACTTTTTATCACATTTTTATAAAATAAGTACTTTTAAAATTAAAAATTTAAATACAAAATAATTTATTTATGAACTATTTTCATATAATTATTTATTGTTTAAGTTATTTTTCAAAAAGAGTTTAATTAAGCGGTTTGGTCTTAGTATTTCAATTGTCTGCGTATACTTTTTCATTAATTTAATGGTTAATTTTTTGTATAAGGAAAAAAAAGTGAAGAGAGATACACGCGCGCAGTGATGAGAGTAAGAAAGTGGCGGGACCGCAAGGGTGTCCCAATCATATTCTTTTCTTTTCCCTCTCCTGATTCTCTACATTTTCTTCTTCTTCTTCTTCTTTCGCTTCTTCTTCTTCTTCTCCCCTCTTATTCATTCTAACTATATATAAATAGCGCACACCTCACACACTTCGTTACTCGTCATTTTCCCATAACAACCACCTCTAAAGAGAGAGACACCTCACTCTCCAAAGAAACAAAGAAAAGCAACAACATAATGGCTTCTTCTGCTTCTGCTGGTGCCTCAGCTCGCGTGGATCTGGATGGGAACCCGATAAAGCCATTAACGATCTGCATGATCGGTGCCGGAGGGTTCATTGGCTCACACCTTTGCGAGAAGCTCATGTCCGAAACGCAGCACAAGGTTCTCGCATTGGATGTCTACAACGACAAGATCAAGCACCTCTTGGAGCCCGATAACCTTCCATGGCACGGTCGCATCACCTTCCACCGACTCAACATCAAGCACGATTCAAGGCTCGAAGGTCTCATCAAGATGTCGGATCTGGTAATTTATTTCTTAATTAAATGCCCTAATTTATCGTAATTGAAGCTTTTCATGTTCTTGGATATGTTCTCAGAATGCCAATTTGATGTGTAATATATCTTGAATCTAACTGCATTCTATAATTATTGATGTTATTGTTCTTAGATTTGTGCTTACATTGCGAAATTGAAATTGAACATTTGTGTTTGTGTGTTTTTCAGACGATAAATCTGGCTGCAATTTGCACCCCTGCGGATTACAATACCCGTCCCCTTGACACAATTTACAGCAACTTCATCGATGCTCTCCCTGTGGTACGTGTTCTTCGTGTGATTAGGTCAAATTGTAAATAATTAAAGGCCAAATATTCATGTTGGAGCTGAATGGGATGTGTGATTTTGATTTTTGATGTGTTGTTTCTGTTTCAGGTGAAGTACTGCTCTGAGAATAACAAGAGGCTTATTCACTTCTCTACTTGTGAAGTGTATGGGAAAACGATTGGAAGCTTTCTCCCCAAAGATAGTCCTCTTCGTCAGGTAACCTTTCCTTTTCTTGTTGGTTTTATTTTATTTTATTTTTTTAAAATCTTTCTTTGTTTGTTAAAGGAAGCTTCTTCCAGATCTATGCATATTATTCAAAGTATTTGTTTTTTAACAGTACAAAAGTGTTAAAAATGTGTCGGTGCGAATCCCATCACACCTCCCCAAATTAAGCTCCCTTATAAAATTGCATGATACTACCTCTATTTTCTTTTATATGTTACAGTCACTTTTTGGTATGTATCTTTAACAAATAAAAAAGGGAATAGAGAGTTTTTTAAAGTTAAAAGGACATTGACATGTTGTGATTTGTGTAATGTCCTAAATATGCATATGATTGTTCCTTTTTAAGATTGGGTTTCTTGGCTTTTTATTATTCAGGTTATTTGGGAAATGATGGGGGACTTTTTAAAAATGGACTGTCCCTTTCTGTCATTTTGTCTGTTTCGTTTGCCTTTTCATATTTTGTATTGAGATATAGGGAGTGCTTTGCTTGTTTCTTTTTGTGATGAGCTGATCAACTGTGCTATATACTGTTCCCAATATTGTGTGGTGATAGGATCCTGCATACTACGTTCTTAAAGAAGATGAGTCTCCATGCATTTTTGGTTCGATTGAGAAGCAGAGATGGTCCTATGCCTGTGCAAAGCAGTTGATTGAGAGGCTGATTTATGGTGAGCTGAACTTCTTTCCTCTTATCTATATAAGGACAGGGATCATTTCCAATATTGGATTGAATAGTCTCAGTGACATTGTGATCATTGACAGCTGAGGGTGCTGAAAATGGTATGGAGTTCACAATTGTGAGGCCTTTTAATTGGATTGGACCTAGAATGGATTTCATTCCTGGCGTTGATGGTCCTAGTGAGGGTGTTCCCCGGGTTCTTGCATGCTTTAGCAATGTAAGCTACATTTATTTGGCTCTAGGAGTTTGTAGGTGTTTTATTACTTTGCCTTCTTTGCCAATATTATCCAATTTTTTTTCCTTTATTCATCTTTGCAGAATCTTCTCAGAGGGCAGCCCCTCAAGCTAGTGGACGGTGGCCAATCCCAGAGAACCTTTGTTTACATCAAGGATGCTATTGAAGCTGTAACACTGATGATTGTAGGTTCTCATACCCCTAGTGTTGACTTTTATTTTTCATTCTGAATTTCTGATCGTTTGATCTTTGTGGAAGTCGTTCTTAAACTGTTGTTACCTTTTATTGTTAACAGGAAAACCCTGCCAGGGCTAATGGACATATCTTCAATGTGGGTAACCCCAACAATGAGGTTACAGTTCGGCAGCTTGCTGAAATGATGATTAAGGTGAAATGATCAAATTATTCACCATTGCATATCAGAATGCATGCACGTTACTCCTTCTGGGGATTCAAGAATTATTAACCTTTAATTCTACAGGTATACTCAAAGGTAAGTGGAGAACAACCTCCAGAGACACCTACAATCGACGTCAGCTCGAAAGAATTTTATGGCGAGGGATATGACGATAGCGACAAGAGAATTCCTGACATGACCACAATAAACAGGCAGCTTGGTAGGTTTCCTCATTCATTCATTCATTCATTAATCGAATTTGATATTCAAGTTGTCAAGCTTCTTAACTTTTTTATGGTTTTGTTGTTCCTCTCACAGGATGGAACCCAAAGACCTCACTTTGGGACCTGCTTGAGTCCACACTGACCTATCAGCACAGGACATATGCTGAAGCCATTAAGAAAGTCATTGCTAAACCTGTTGCAAGTTGAGCTTATGCAGTAATGGGGTTGTATACTACTACTATACTACAAACGTTTCAGAAGGGTTTTTTTTCTGGTCTTAAAAGTGTTCCGCTAACCCATCATGGGGCCATAACGCATATTTTACTCTTGGTTTTGCATACATTGTGAAAATGTTCGTAGGCAATAGGAATTTAGCCCAATTCCAAAATCAGCACGTGCTCTAAGGTGTGTCTATTGATTGATTAGTTGGAATTACATATGGGCAATTTGTGTATTTTTAATAGCTTTGTGCTACTAGACATGTTGAAGGCCTTTTATAGAGTTTTATTTTTTGTTTTTTATTTTCATATTTTGGTGTTTTAGATGGTTGTCGGTCACTACTGTGTTGTCATTCCAGATCTGATGTAAGTGTAAAACATTTTGTTTGACCCTCTAAGCCATGTGCTCTAAATTATTTGTCATTAATTTATTCTGTTAAATGGATTGCATGTGTTATACAACTTATACTATTATTATTCCCCTTAATTGCAATATTAACAATCTGCAATAAATTATGTTGGAGAAATAAGTTAGGATTCCAGTTGGAACGGAGAAAATTATGTACTCCTATGTATTCTCTATTAATTAGACAATATTTGGTTAGCACTGTATCGTCGCTATGGTGATGATGGGAAAAACAGTCAAACGCTAACAAAGGTAGGGTATAATCATATAAGCAATTGGAATTGATCTCCTAACTCAAATATCTGTTTGATCACGTCACCTGTAAATTATGACTGTTGACCGAAGTTTTTTTCAATTTATCTTAGGATTGACTTTGTTAACTGATGATTTTATTTCATACTGTCCACCCTTTTTAACTTATGACAAAAGTCTATACTACACGGCTTCACCTTGTTACAATTAAGATTACACTGGTAGGCTTGAGAGGCATGCCTTTTCTTTAAGTGCAACTGGACTTGTTACAGAATTCCGACACTACGGGACACCTAATTTTTCTTTCAAATCAATATCATGTCAAAACGCAAAATTACGCAGAAACCAATTTTAAGCAACAAATGTTCTTTTGATTAATTGGTGCCAGAAGTTACAGGAAATAAAATTAGCAGACATCAATTCTATCTAAGAGTGCAAATCACACGCATGTATCAGTGTTATCACTATCTATCCTGTTTCCAATTTAGTACCAACATTAGCTTTAATATTATGATAAAAATAAATTTTGAAACTAAACTTGTAGGGCTTTACCAAGAAGGAGCCCTTCCAGAAATTCTCGAAGGCCTGGGCCAAACCCAGGCCTAAGAGGGGGTTTGGAAATAGTTTTCAACCAGCAATAGACGCGCCTCGGTTAGAACCTCATTAGCTGCGTCATTGCCCCAAGCGCAAAGATAATTCTGTCGTTCTCGTTGGTCTCTTTATATATGACAGCTTAGCGTGCTATAATATGCTCCACCACCGAGGTGGGACTATAAGGCTTTCTTTTATTTTTGCTTCCACATCGAAATAACCTCCTAATGGTATCTACTAGTGAGTTGCTTGTCAAATCCATTCCTAACACCATCTGCAGCTAGAATCCATTTAATGTTAAAGCAACGCTAATTCCATGTTTCTGGTTAAGACTAGAGATCAAATAATGATCAATATACACCCCATAGCTCTCCATAGTCACAGGGCATGATCTCAGCTTTCCAATGCAGTGCCAATAACGACAGCAAGAACTAAAAAAAACCAAGGACCACTCCACTTACTAGCATCATCATGTCTCTCTGTCGAATCTAGCAAAGAAGATTGATGAAAATTTTCTAAATGGTGTGGCCAACTTTTTCTTTAATTCAATTTTTTTCACATGTACTAGTGAAAGGTTTTCAAATTTCAATTATAATTTTGTTGAATGTAAGAAAATGATCTTTTTTATTTTTATTCGTGATTTATATAATTAAAATTCAACCTATAATTTTTAGATATTTCCTTACTCATTAATCTATTATCGTTTGTGTATGTATGCATATTTATACATGTAACTGTAATTATACAAAACTAAGTGGGTTTGTAAGGTGAATTACCGAATACATCAATACCTTTGGGGGCACATGGAGTGCTTTCTGAGTTCTGACGATGATTAGAGAACATTCTATCTTAAGAATATATATTATATAGAACCATAGCAGAACCAGTAAAAGCTTTGTCATTGTAAACAATTATATGGGGTGACCATTGTCACTTTCCTTCTACTGCACTTAAAGGTTTTCCCCTAAAGTTCTAACATAATTAGTGGTCCTCTGGTTTGATATTTCTAATTTACTTTGCTACTCTTGTCTGGATGTTTTGAAATTTGTTCAATTTCAGGAATTAGCTTTTGTCAAATGTCCTTGTACCGCCAATTAAAATTACAAATGTTTTAACTAAAGATATATGTTTTTCTATTTTATTTTATAATCCCTTGACCCACATAATTGAATAGAAAGAGCCAATAATTTTTTAAAACAAATGGCAAGATGGAAAGGAACAAAGCTTGAGACAAGGAAGGGGACACCAATGATTTCTGAGCCGGCTAAATCCCCGCCGGGTGTGTCATTTGTAATTTGTTTGTATAGTTTTTTTGCCCCCTTCGCGTTACTACTAGTGTTATTTTTATCCTATTTCAATCTCTATGAAGTATGAGCCATTTTCATTTGAGTATTTCTTCTAAGATTACTAATATTTTAGGAGGTTCTATTTGTTTGGGAGGGAACTCATTATATACAATTTAATTTATGATAAATCTTATAATATTTTTTATTTAATCTAATTTTTTATAATAAAATTTGAACAAACACTAATTTTTAAGAGTGAATATCTCATCCAACCCCTGACAATTATCTTAAAAGGACAACGAGACCTCCAAGAAAAAAGAACACTTTTCTGATATTTTTTTTGGACTGATTAGTCCCTGTGCAAAAAAAAAAAATAACATTGACTTTTTTTTTGCACAGGACCTCGTTATCCTTTCGAGATAATTGTCAAAGATCGGGTTGAATTTTTTTTGTCAAAAAACTCGTTCTCTTTCAAAATAATTGTCAAGAGTTATTTTAAATTTTTCTCAATTTTTAATTACCGTAGCAATCACCTTAATTTATTTGAAGAGTGAAGACAGACACAATATTGGTGCCTACATTATTGTGGTTCCGACTTTAGACGACCGGACCGTCTTTAGCGTCGTGATCCGTGCGTCATTTTTCTTTTTTTTTTTTTTTACCACAAAACCACTCCCTTTTTCACTGAAAAGAAAAAATATACTTTTTTAACATACATAATAAATATATAAAAAAATTGAATTGTGAATGTTACAATGTTATGTTTAGAGTGTTTAATCGGGTGATTTTCTTAGCTGACCCAATCGTCACTGTTGACTGTTCCATACATGACCTTATTTATATTCATTTGACTCTTCCATTCATTATATCCATTCTTTCTCTTCTTTTCTTCGTCGTTCATTTTCTTATTATTCCTTTTTGATTTTTTTTTACCAAATCGGTTTTTTTGGCAACAGAATGTTGTTGTTGGGTTGGTAGAGATTATAATTAGAGAGAGAAAAAGGAAAAGGAAGTGTCCTTCAGATATGGCTCCAGCTGGGAAGCATTCTGGGTTTCGTAGAGAAGGCAATCACTGGTATTGTTATCACTATTACCCTTATTAATGTTCCTTTTCAATCTTAATTTCGATTCATTGTTATGCTTCCATAATTTATTGTACACGATCGGTTTGAATGAGCTATGGGCTTTGATTTGTTGTTGTTGAGCCTTTTTTCTGTTCTGCATGCATTTGTGTGTATAGAAAGGAAACAGTGTTTGATTGGTGAATTTTTTTTTTCTGTGTGGTTTTGGTAGGTTTTGCAATGGTGAACTGCCTAGTGATATTAGTGTTTCCATTGAGGGCGTTGCTTTCCATCTTCATAAGGTATACTATGAATGGCTTCCTTTAATAATTGTTATTCCTTCTACTACTTTGTGCTTTGAGCTCCAGTATGAGGTGTTCAATCTGCTACTTCTATGCAATTAATTGCTTAGATGCTATTGGTTTAGAGTTTTATTTTGATAAATGAGAGTTTAGCACCCCTCCGTGATTAAAAGTATAATAAGACTCATTGATACTTGCTGCTCATGCTGTATAATCTTCAATGATGACAAAAGTCAACCATATTGGAGTGTTTTGAAGGATCACTTGTTGCTATTTTAAGTTTATGCATAATTTGCAGACATTTAGGATTGGATACGGATTGGAAAAGCATTGGAAACTTCAAATTATTGAGTTTTCAATGAAAAACTTTCTACATTAATCATCTTAAGGCACTTTGTTAGCAAAACTCTAATAATAGTAATGATAATAATAATAATACAAGGAATTGTTTTATGTTAGCCATAATGTTATGTATTTGGTATGAATATTCTTAAGTTGTACTTTGAATAAGATATTCTTTGGCAACAATGCAGTTCCCTCTTGTGGCAAAATGTGGAAAAATTGCACAAACACATGAAGAATCCAGTAATATGGTGCTGGTGCTGGAAGAATTCCCTGGTGGCCCTGACACTTTCTTAATTGTGGCCAAATTCTGTTATGGTTTTCGTGTGGAATTGACAGCCAGAAATGTAATTTTAGTTTATTGTGCCGCAGACTACCTTGAAATGACAGATGAATTCGGGGAAGATAATTTGTTATCGAGATCAGAGGGCTTTTTCCATAAGAATATTCTGCACAATTGGAAAGATTGTATTTTAGCTCTCCAAAGTTCTGAGCCTGTTCTACAAAAGGCTGAAAAGCTTCACTTAGTCGACAAGTGTTTGAATGCTCTCTCAGTGATGGTTTGTACAGATCCTAGTTTGTTCGGATGGCCAAGGATGATGTATGGGAGTTTACAAAGTCCTGGTGGAAGCATTCTATGGAATGGTATAAATACCGGCGCAAGAATTCAAAGCTCAGAGTCTGACTGGTGGTTTGAAGACATCTCATTTCTGAGTGTGAGTTTGTTTGAGAGGCTTTTTAAGACAATGCAAGTGAGGGGTATAAGACCCGAAAACCTTGAAGGTGCCATAATGTACTATTGTAGGAAATACTTACCAGGTTTGGATCGTTGGCAGAGTGGACAAGGTAGCAAGACTAGAACGGTTGCAAGCTTCAGTTTGACACCAGCTGCCGTTGATCAGAGGGTTCTATTGGAAAGCATAGAGAAACTCCTTCCTTTCAGGAAGGGAACATCCTTTTGTCGTTTCCTACTGGGGCTTGTTCGCGTGGCTTTGATATTGAATGTGAATCAGACATGCAAGGATTCATTAGAGAGGAGAGTAGGTACACAATTGGAACTGGCAACTCTGGATAGTCTTCTCATTCCTAATTATTCAGATTCCGATACGCTATATAACACAGACTGCATTGAGCGGATTGTCCATCACTTTATGTCTACAGAATCAAATAAAACCGCCTTTTCTTCTTCATCGGTTGATCCACAAGCACTACCATCATCTGAATCTTTAATGAAAGTTGGAAAGTTGATAGATAGCTACATTGCAGAAATTGCTTCTGATGTAAATTTGAAACCTGGAAAGATACGCTCCCTCGCAGAATCCCTTCCAGAGTCATCAAGATCATTGCATGATGGACTTTACAGAGCACTCGACATATATTTCAAGGTTTGTGTTTCTTGAGATGCACTTCAATTGAAAGGCAATTTGCAATTGTTTTAGTAACTGCTGTGGTATTGTGCAGGCACATCCATGGCTCTCAGACAAAGAGAAAGAAGAACTGTGTGGCATTATTGACTTCCAGAAACTCTCAATCCATGCCTGCACACATGCATCACAAAACGATAGGTTTCCCCTCAGAGTTGTTCTTCAAGTGTTGTTCTTCGAACAGCTGCAGTTAAGAACGGCATTAGCCAGCTGTCTCCATGCATTGGACAATGAAATCACCCCGGCAGCTCCTTCAATTGTTGCAGGCGATACGGCAGGTCAAATCATACAAAGGGATGGATGGGTGACTGTGGTACGCGAAAATCAAGTTCTAAAGGTGGATATGGAAAATATGAGGTCTAGAGTTGGAGAACTTGAACAAGAATTTGGTAAAATAAAGCAAGAAATGAAAACCATATCAAAATCACATAGTTCCCTTAGCTCTCCTCAGTTAGTTGCCCGGAAAATTGGGTGGAAGCTTGGTCGGCGTCGATCTTCAGAGACTCAACCAGAAACTCGTGATCGCACTGGTCATCGATCAAGAGCATCAATTGAATATGAACCTCAATCACATAGGTCTGCACACAGAAAAAGTTTTTCTTTGGTGTAATATAAACAAATAATGGCTCCTCTTTACACATACATAGCAGTTTTGCAGTTTTTTGTGGTTTCTAAATTTCTACAAAGGAAAGGGAAGGAAAATGTTTCTTGATCCATTTCTTTTATAATAAATTTCAGAGAAGTTTACAAGCTTCAAGCTTGGACAATGGACATTTTCCATTTCTTTCCCTTGTGTATAACATGTAGACTTCTTAGAAGTAAAGTTTCACCGGGAAACATCAAATTTTCCTAATTGGAGGATGTTTTTGTTCTTGTTTTGAATGGGGAATGCTATTATATTTATCCCTTTGTATTTATTCTTCATCAACCATAAGCTAGTGACATATCACTTTTATACTGGTGGAAATTCAAAGTTAGTATTGTGCCATGAAATTGGCAATTAAAGTTTAGCAAGATGTACATTATATTTTAGTTCAGAAATGTATCAATAATATTCATGGTTGATGATGTACATCCATTCGAATTTATCTACACTGGTGTATTAGAACTTTAGAAGGTACTAAGGTGCTTATTAATTTATTTTTTTATAAATTAAAATAAACAATAATAACAAATTTGAGATTAGTTAAGACAGTAAATATGTTATACAAAAGTTAAAATGACATGCTTTTAACTGTTATAGTTAACGCCAATGAATTATAACTCAAATGGCATAATCTTTTCATATTCAACATAATTTTTTATTAATTATATATGATAAAAGATATTTTGAAAAAAAAATTGTACACTAATTTTTTTTTAATATAGATATAGACATATATAAATTTAGATATTAGTGAAGTGTTCTTTTTAATTTAATGTTTTGTCAATCATTTATATGCACTGATTAAAAAAAGAAAAAAGTATTATGTGTAGATAGGGGCGGAAACAGGCTAGGTCAGGCCAGACTTTATTCTTAACAGGTCTGTCATATAGTTAAGCCTCTGCAACATGATATAGGCTATTTTTAAAGTATTAAACTTGACCTGCTATTCAACCTGGCTTAACTTGAAATCTGTTAAAAAGTCTGATAATTTTTTCTTATAAAAATAAAAATATTATTTAAAAAAATTATTTTTTAATAAAAATATTTATATGTAATATGTCATATTTAATACTTATAAAAAATTTTAAATTTTTAAAGTATTTAAAATATATAAAAATATCTATAATTAAATATAATAAATTTAAAATATTTTATAATTTTATTAATAATAAAAAAATTATTTATATATATAATTATGTATTAATAGATTCAAACAACTCTAATAGACCAATAAAACTAATTAATAAACTTAGGCTTAGCCTATTAATATATTAAGACTTTTATAAGACTTTTATCTATTTTATAACAGATTAACCCAAAATATAAATAAGACTATAGTCTTCTAACAGACTGCCTGACTATTTTCTACCCCCAGCGTGTAGTATATGATTTTAGATAAAACATGGAATATTGAATTTGCTACTTTGATACGGATTTTATCGAATCATTGTTTATGACAAGAAATTGTATGAACAATTTGTAAATAAACAAAACGTTGACCGTTGAACCTTTTTGGGTCTTTTCCCTCCAAAAGTAAACTACCTCGTGACGACGTCGTAGAAACAATAGTATCCAGAAACTTCAATGGCACCGAGCAAGAGCCAGCATATAAATACAAGTGTCACTGACTCACACCTTGCTTCAATGCTAAAAACTCTATAAATAATCTTTCTTCTTTACGCATCTATTACTTCTACACTTCCAATTCAATTCAGGTACGTTCTCGGTTCTCAGTGCAAATTTTCTCACTATTATTCATCACACACTGTTATTCTTTTCTTTCTAAAATACGAGTTTCTTATTTCTCTTCGTTCCAAGCTTATCATTATTCTTTTTCTGTGTTTCCGAAAAATTCAGCTCCTTGCACGGCTAACAGCAAATTTTAGACGTTTATAGGTAGTTAGGAGTTAGTTGAGTTTTCACTTTCATTTGGCTGCTATGATCTGTTATTCTATTTACAAAGTTTTCTGCTCCTAGAGTTGGATACTTGGATGTAAATATCCATTCCTATATATATATATATAGAAAGAGAGAGAGAGAGTTGCACATAAGGAGACGTGTTTGGAAAATTTTAAATTTTAGATTTCTAATGGTTGGTGGAGTAGTCAGCTCACTTATTTTGTTTTCTTAAGCGGTGGAATTTGAATTTTGTCTTGTATGCGTAGTAACTTATTGGTATGTGACAAATTTTTAAATGGAACTTAGATCAGTTGTGGATTAGATTAGTCTTTCGCCGTGGGAAATAAAAAAAAAAGTTATCACATTCTCTACTAGTTAAGTTTAGGTTCCAAATAAAAAGTATATGAGTTTACTTTTACGATTTAAATTGATCTAATTTGTGCAAGTTCCATGACTTTGGGTGAACTCTCGAGTTTGATTGCCTTGGAAGTTATCAGAGGGGGATTAGGTATTCTTAGGTAGAATGAAATAAAGATTAATTAAGAGTTATTGAGGTTTTTTAAAAAAATGTTAGTAATATTGAATATTGTGAATGATTGTAAAGGTGGAGACACGGTTTGGTTTTAATTTTTTTCAACACGAAACCGATGGGGAAAAGGAAATCAAGGAAGAAGACTGCAGCGCCAAAGAAGAAGAGAGAAAAGCTTGAAACTGTTTTCAGTTGCCCCTTCTGCAACCATGAGAACAGTGTTGAGTGTCATATGTAAGTTTGAACTAAACTCTGTGATTGCTCTTATTGATGTTTTGCATGTCGTGGCATTTAGAATTTTCTTGCAATGTATGAATAGATGTTAAAGCAATGATAGAGATACTGCTATGAAAATAATTAACATGGGGATGGCAATTGCATACCCAATTGGCTTTAATAATTAATTTCAACTGTGTGCGTAAACTTTGATGCTTTGAAGATTTGTTATTTGTAACACCAGCTGTGATGGGTTCAGTGATATGAAGAATATGATCGGTGAGCTTGCATGTAGGATATGTCAGGAGAGTTTCAGCACAGCCATCACAGGTAAATTGAATGGTATATATAAATTGAATGTAATATAAACATCTTTAACTTAACAATCCCGTTAAGTTACCAACAACATTTCTGCCAACTTCTGCCAACTCTGATTTATAATGATATTTAATAGAAGTGTCTTTGTGAATGTGTCTAATAAAAATGTTTTTTTTATAGTTGTGTTTAATGGAAGTGTCTTTATAAATGTATTTTTTGGATGTGTCTCTTTATACATATATTTAAAATATAATAATTAATTATTATTGGTAATAAATTGACAGATAGTATATTGGTACTCTATACTTTTCCTTAACTTAAGCCTTGAGTCTTACCATAATTAGATGTTAACCCTTTTCTTTATCCCTTTTTTTTTGTTGGCTTTATCTATTGAATACGTAGTAGGAGGAGGATAATTGATGATTTAAAATCCCCCCTAATCCGTAGTTACGTTTATTAAGGCTGCTATCCTGGTTTAAGAGTTTGGGAATTTATACTAACTAATGTTAATCTTTTTTTTAATCCTGTTGCTGCAGCTTTGAGTGAACCAATAGATATGTAAGTGCCTATTTTGTAATTTATCGGAAACTTCTTTCCTTAATCACTCACTGTATCTTGGATTTCTTACATAACTTTGATGTGGTTTTATATATCATCTAAATGCAGATACAGCGAGTGGATTGATGAGTGTGAACGAGTGAACAAACTTGAAGAGGAGGGAGAGGAAGCATAGGAAAATCGACTTCGTTTTTTTTTTAGTAAATTTTGTAAATGGGATCTTAGTTCCTTAATCGTATAGTTATAGACTTACAGAAGGTTGTTAGTTGTTACTCAAGAATAATTAAGTCTTATGCGGATCGTATGGACCTTTGTAAAAATAGTGTGCTATTTTAGTTTTCAATGTATATGGTGGGATATTAAAATTAATTAAAAAGTTGCGTTTTATTTTTGTAAGTCCATTTTTTCTAATTTAGTTGATCTTTTCGGGTAATGGTTATTTTTCTTTCTAAATTTATTTAAAAAAAATAAATAAATAAAATTGCATAAAGATATATAGTCTTCAATGGATACCTTTTATTAAAGGTGTGAGACATCAATTCATAGTTGGATTTGATGAGTTATGGAAAGAGTATGAGTTGAAATGTGAACTAATATAGTTGGTGAAATTTATTGGTTATTTTAGTAAGTTGTGGTATTGTGATTAAATGAGAGTTTACTAATAAGTAATAAGAGAGTAAGACAATTTGCATCCAAATAAAATTACTCCTTCGTTCATAATTGTAGTGTCTTCTGATAAGAATTCAATAGTACTAAAAATAGGAAGAAGTGACCAATTAAGTTAAAGTATTCTTACAGTTCGTTTACATTACTATTAAAGCAGGTCAGCCTTATCTCACAAAATTAATGGTGCTCAACCAACCGTGTAAATATTTAAGCTGTTTAATATTTCTCAAAACTTTAATTTGAATGAACTTTTATAGTGTCAGCTAAAGTATGCGTCACTTCAGGAGGTTGAATTATGGTGTATGGTACAAACTGCAAAGTGCATCACACCTGTTTCCCTCCATTTTGACCCAAGTGTATGATACATTGATACCTTTGACTTCAACCATTGAAATTGCGAGTACAAAAGAGGATTGCAATGAGAGTATGAGGCACAAAGTCACAACATAAAATATAAATTTTAAAAATTACCAATCTCAAATTACTGCACGAACAAAAGAATTGCAGTATTATAGATCAGTCAGAGAAAAAAAAATCATAATCATAATAATAATTATAATAATTACTGAAAAAAAGGATTAGGTGAAATGGAATAATAATGAATATGCTACAACATGAAGATATTATTATTTATATTTGTACATCTTAACCTAGCTCTTTAAGTATAAAATTTATCTTTACGTAAATGTAAATTTTATAACTTATATGAGTATAATTTTGATACAGAAAAATATAAAGAATTTTATAGATACATAACATTTAAATTATTCTATATTTGGTTTAATCGTAAAGTGTTAAAATATAGCTGCTTCCGCGAGTGTGTTCCAGTTTTTACAATTTTGTTCGTTTGGTCTTCACTCCATTTTTTCTCTCTTCTTTTCTGCCATTGTATCTCTCTAGATTCTCTCTGAGCATGCATTTTCGTTTTTCCGAATCCGTGAGCTGAAAATCTGAACCTCGTTCATACACCAGAATTTTCCATTGGTGATTGGATCCATCGAACTTCAAAAGCCGTCATCATCGGAGCCACGGTGGAACCTGTCTACCGGTTTTTTTTCATTCGAAAGAGTAGACGGCGGGATCCGCTCCATCTCCCGGCGGATCTGTGAGCTGTGGAGATGGCGTTATCGGGAATGAGAGGTCTGTCGGTGTTCATCAGCGATGTCCGCAACTGTCAGAACAAGGAACAGGAGAGGCTACGCGTCGACAAGGAGCTCGGAAAAATCCGAACTCGCTTCAAGAGCGAGAAGGTTAGGATTCTTTGCTTTTCTTTTATCTTCGAGTTTGATTCGGTTTTCGCTATTTGATTTTTCGCGTAGGATTTGAATGTTCCGTCGAATTTAGCTTCGAGTTTATGTGGTTGAACTATTTCATTAGCTGTGTAGTTCAAGTTCATGTAGAATGACATTAGAAAGTGTTGTTAATATACTTGATGCTAAAGTTCTCTAAAACTCCGATGAAGAATTTTGTTGTTGAAGCCTGGTAGTTAATTTTTGCTTATTACTGCATTTGAGCTGTGTCATTTTAATTATCATTATGCTAGAAGATCGTTTCGTCAGATTCTGTTACATACATTGCAAATAGGATAGTTACTCTGCATAATTTTTTGGTTGCAAATATTTTTAAGGGGGAAAAATCCTATTATTCAATGTGCATATTCTGTTGTTGTTTTCTATTAACCAAAGCAGTGTAAGTGTCATGGCAATGCATGTTGATCTTATCCCTTTTGATTCTATGTTTAGGGTTTGAAACCATATGACAAAAAGAAATATGTATGGAAAATGCTTTACATATATATGCTTGGCTATGATGTGGATTTTGGTCACATGGAAGCCGTTTCTCTAATATCTGCTCCAAAGTATCCAGAAAAGCAGGTAAAATCTTTCTCTGTCATCTTTCCACAATGTTGTGTTACTAGCTATATATATTAGCTATTCTTAGATTGTTCAATAGCATACTTCACCTTGTAGGATAATTGGACAAGACTTTGTTGTTGTTGTTGTTATTATCTTAGATTGTTCAAAGGTAAACCTGGCAGAGAAAACATAGTTTCTAACTTCACAATAACTAATTGCAGGTTGGGTACATTGTGACATCATGTCTGGTCAATGAAAACCATGACTTTCTGAGATTGGCAATAAATACTGTGCGGACTGATATTATTGGTCGCAATGAAACATTTCAGTGCTTAGCATTGACTATGGTATGGTAATGGAAAAATTGTCAACCTTCTATAATTATGTGGCTTACTCTCTTATTAACTGTACTACTGTGCTTCTCTTATTCAAAATGCAATAATGAGAAGCTCTAGAAAAGAGGCCACGTTGTTTGTATCTTACATCTTATGTTTTGCAATTGATCCATGTCATGAATTCAACTAAGTTTTTATGTTGGTTGTCGAAGGCCTACCACAACCCTCCTCCTTTATCCGGGCTTGGACCGGCTATGTACCGCAGGTGTAGCATAGGCGGAGTTATGTTTTGCAATTGACTCTAAAAAAAAAAATAAATGGCCATATGGACTTCCAATGAGTATGCATTTCATAAATTGATGAGTTTCCCCATTATATTGTTATTTGTTTTCCCTTTTCGTCATTATGGTCATGTGCTTAATTTAATCAGATAAATATGACCATATTAAAAGCATTAATAGTAAATTTCCCTACCTTTCTTGCTCTTATTTTATTCTCAGTACCACTCTAACTGTTAAAACATGTATTCAGATATAGTTTTCAACTGCTTGGATAAAATATCTCTGAGGTCATATAGCTCTCTGGGATCTGATTATGGAGCACTCCATATATGGTTCACTATTCTGATTTGTAATATTTGAGAATGCAGTTTTCTTCTATACATAGAGAGTGAGAACTTTGAAACATTTGGTGGAGCTTTATTTGTTTGGTTTTGATTACCCTAAATTTTGAACCTTTTTTCCAACTTGAGTACAGGTTCAGAATATCTGTAAATTTCTTTTTTGTACATGCCATCACTTTTGCTCTCTGAATATTGCATGTGTTCACCTGTTTGTTCTGAAAACAATTATCCTTCCAATTCCAAGCTATGTAAGCTGGAATGTTATTTTCGTTGCTATCATATTGTGTATTCTATTTTGCAGGTTGGAAATATTGGCGGAAGAGAATTTTCCGAGTCCTTAGCACCTGATGTACAGAAGTTGCTGGTAAGAAATTATGCATAATTATTAATTAATTAATATTTTCCATGAGAAAATAATTTATGCTTTTGTGATCTAGGTATCTAGCAGTTGCAGACCGCTTGTGAAAAAAAAAGCTGCTTTATGCTTACTGCGATTATACAGGAAAAATCCAGATGTTGTCAATGTAGATGGGTGGTAATTTGAATGTCACTTTGCTGGTAACATGCTGTCTTCAATGTTTTACCTCAAATGTATCTTGATAATTCCTTATAATATATTTCAGGGCGGTTCGGATGGCACAACTTTTGGATGAACGAGACCTTGGTGTTTTGACTTCTTCTATGAGTCTCCTTGTTGCTTTGGTGTCAAACAATTATGAGGCATATTGGAGTTGTCTTCCCAAGTGTGTAAAAATTTTAGAACGCCTTGCTAGGAACCAGGATATTCCGCAAGAGTACACTTACTACGGCATTCCATCTCCCTGGCTTCAGGTGTGTAACTTTTAGCCTTTTCCTTTGATAGCTTTGGATTTAAGGAGATTTTGGGTGCTATTCTTGCAGTGTAGCTTTTAATGAAAGTAAAAGTATGCTTCCCCAATTTTGCAACTCTTACTTTCCCTTACGACGCTTGTCAACCTTGTATTGCTTGTTTGGTTCGTTCTTAACATAGGTCAAAACAATGAGGGCCCTTCAGTATTTTCCGATCATTGAAGATCCAAATACCAGAAGATCACTATTTGAGGTTTGGATATTTTAACACATACAAATAACTTTGTTTAATTATTAAGTCTTGCTAACTCTTGGATTAATCATTTCAGGTCTTACAAAGGATATTGATGGGCACTGATGTGGTAAAAAATGTGAACAAAAATAATGCATCTCATGCTGTTCTGTTTGAAGCCCTTGCTCTGGTATGTACATTGACATTTTATATTTTAAACAAGAAAAGCATTTTCTTTACGTTAATGATCTTGTTATGAATGACTTGCTAAATGCAAATTCTTTATTTTGAATTTATTTGTCAAATTAGCTGAGGTTTTAGGAAAATTTCCTTAGAAATTATACTATTCTTGGACAACCCCATTCATTCTCATGATTGATTTCGTTTTTTAAATGTAACTGCTCAAATATAATAGATGCTGTTGTGAACCTAATGACAAATGTTACCATGTGGCTTAAATTATACTCTTCTGTGTATGCATGTGGTAGGTTCTGTAGCCTGTCATTAACAGACAAATATGACTCTTCTGTAGGGATTTCTACCATGCTCTTAATTGAATTGTACAGTGCATCTGGTAGCCATATGTTCATTCTCTTCCTCTTATCTTGCAATTTTACATATAGTAGTTTTGTTATATTATCTATTCCAATTGCCCGCTGCAGGTTATGCATCTTGATGCTGAAAAAGAGATGATGTCTCAATGTGTGACTCTTCTTGGAAAATTTATTGCTGTTAGAGAGCCAAATATTCGATATCTAGGCTTGGTAAATTGCTGTCACTGACACTGTTCATTTATCCCTAATTTTGTTTTAAGTTCTCTTTTTGGGGAAGAACCGTGCGACATAAAATATAAATACTATGCAGTAGAAGATATCATATTTATAGTTTAAAAGGCTAAAGTTACTGTCAGAATGCAATGTAGAGTTCATAACATATATGCTATTGTGATGCAGGAAAATATGACTAGAATGTTTATGATTACAGATGTGCAAGATATCATAAAAAGACACCAGGCTCAGATTATTACCTCATTGAAAGATCCTGACATCAGGTTATACACACTGTCCTATGTTGTGAAATCATCAATTCTTTATAGTTTATATATCTCATCCCCGTTATTTGCGTTCCAAGTAAAGCTTGCACAAATTGGATATAATTATTGTACGTGCATGTTAACGTCGTACTCTGAAGGGAAAAATGTCCTTCCATTGAAGATATAGTTTTCTTCTACTAAAAACTCTAAAAGTGCTTAAAATCTCCAGTATCATACATATTTAATTCCATTATTCTTAATGTCATTCTTTGTTGAATCTAGTATTTCTAAGTTGTTGGTTTATACTCAGTATTCGAAGGCGTGCTTTGGATTTGCTTTATAGCATGTGTGATGTTTCAAATGCAAAGGATATAGTTGAAGAACTACTGCAGGTATGAACTAGATTTACGGTGATTCCTGTGAATTTGAAAATCTCATTTTAAACCCTTTGTATCCTTACCAAATGAAGTTTTTTTATTTAGAAAAAAAAAAAATAACTGATGTTACAGTTGAATTGAACCACCCAAATTATTACTTTGTAACTTCTACTATCTTGTAGTATCTCAGCACAGCAGATTTTGCAATGCGAGAGGAATTATCACTAAAAGCAGCTATTCTTGCGGAGAAGTTTACACCAGATCTTTCTTGGTAATGCTATTGCTATTTGTCGCATTGCTGAAGTACACTGTACTGTATTTGTGTATTAAAACTACTATCCATCATGAACTGGGCCATCCTTATTTTATTACAGGTATGTAGATGTGATCCTTCAACTAATTGACAAGGCTGGAGAATTTGTTAGTGATGACATCTGGTTTCGTGTGATACAATTTGTTACAAATAATGATGATCTACAGGTGAAACAGAAGTTCGTATCAACTCTTACTTCTTCCTAGTATATACATTGCTAACAAGGACTTTTTTATGTCTTTGATCAGCCTTATGCCGCGGCAAAAGCTCGAGAGTATCTTGATAAGCCTGCCATACATGAGACAATGGTTAAGGTTTGTGTGCTGTTGTCACCATTTAGTAAAAGGCCTTCCCCCCTCCCTCTCCTTATGTTTATTAACTTTTAGTTTGTATTAAATTCAGACACAGATAATTGGTTTATACTTAATCAAAACACTGATATAGGCATATAGCATGAGATCTGATTATAGCTCATTATTAATTTTTCTAGTTGCATGCATTTCAACAGGTTAGTGCATATATCCTTGGAGAGTTTGGGCACCTTCTAGTGAGACAACCTGGATTTAGTCCAAGGGAAATATTTAACATCATACATGAGAAGCTTCCTACTGTATCGTAAGCAGAATCGGTCCATATCAGCAGATACCTCACTTAATTCATAGCTGGGTTCCGATGTTCCGTTTGACCTAGATATGTTTTATTTTCAGGACTTCTACTATTCCTATTCTTCTATCAACATATGCTAAAATTCTTATGCACACTCAACCACCAGACCCTGATCTACAGAATCAGATATGGGCAATATTCAAAAAGTGAGTTATACCTATTCAATTTATTTTTCATGAGTTGGTCTATGGTTTGTCATAAAGCTTGAGATTCTGATGCATTTGCTCATATCTTTAGATATGAGAGTTGCATTGAAGTTGAGATACAGCAGCGGGCTGTTGAATATTTTGCCTTGAGTAGAAAAGGTGCAGCATTAGTAGATATATTAGCTGAAATGCCTAAATTCCCTGAACGGCAGGTATTATTGCCTTATTGTTTCAGTATTTTAGAGGCAGCTTATTTATAATTTTGTTTCATCAGTTTATTCACCAATGGTATAATACTCATGGTTTAATCTACTTTGGCTTCAGTCTGCATTGATCAAAAGGGCTGAAGACACTGAAGTTGATACTGCAGAACAAAGTGCAATGAAGTTGCGAGCCCAGCAACTTTCTCAAACATCAAATGCATTGGTTGTATCTGACCAACACCCTGCTAATGGTACACCAGCAGTCATGGTCAACCAACTTGGTCTTTTAAAGGTGCCCAACCCCAGCACAAGGAGTAACATGGTTAGTTTAAGTCTCATTCTATCATCCTCAGAAGAAATAACACATTTGCCCCAGTTGCTTCTTAGTTTGATGTGGACTTCATGTTTTAATAGGATAATGATTCAGAGGATCAAAGATTACCCCAGGTAAATGGGACTTTGAGTAAAGTAGATGCTCTGCCTCAATCTGGCGACCTTGATGGTGTTCTCTTGGATACATTGGCTATTGAGGGCCCACCCAGCAGCATTGTCCAGCCTAAGTCAAATTCCAATTTGGGATTGGGAGGTATTGCAGTTGAGTCATCAGCCCTCGTTCCTGTTGATCAGCAAGCTAATGCTGTGCAGGTACTTGTATTGATTATAGTACCATAATTCTGAAGTCTTTTAAGTTTTAACTTTACCCATTTTATTGGAATATTACTAGAACATTCCATATTTAAATTTTACTGATCACTTGAGGAAAACATTCTTGTTAGACTTTTTTCATTTTCATAAATGATCCGGGATGAGTCAAATGTTGGTTTCTGTGCCAAAGGCTTTTCTTTACATGAATGAAGAATACTTTATGATAGACCATTTTACCTATCTGATGGAGACTTGTCATCCGTTATTCAACATTAGAAAGATATTACCGCATGTATGTATTGGAATGTAACGAATACCACCCTTTGTGCAGCCAATTGGAAATATCGCTGAAAGGTTTCGTTCTTTGTGCTTGAAGGATAGTGGTGTTCTATATGAGGATCCTTACATTCAGGTTTTTCCTCCAACATTATTGTTTATTTTTTTTGTAACATCAGTCCAAAATATACTTGCAGTTCACTGACAGAGACATCTTTAGTATTTTCAGTAATTAAGGGTCAACGTTATAGTAGATTCTTGGTGTCCTCACTTTTTTGTATGTACATTCATTTTTGCAACAGATTGGCCTTAAAGCAGAATGGAGAGCTCATCAGGGACGTGTTGTTCTTTTTTTGGGAAACAAGAATACTTCTCCTCTCCTCTCTGTTCAAGCTATAATATTGCCACCCACTCATTTAAAGACGGAGCTCTCATTAGTACCAGAAACTATACCTCCCCGGGCACAGGTGAGACAACACGACCAATGTTAAATGTTGCTGCTTTAATAATTTGTTCACATTTCCCTGACCTCTTGGTTGCGTAGGTGCAATGCCCACTTGAAGTTGTTAATCTCCTCCCAAGCAGGGATGTGGCTGTTCTTGACTTCTCATACAAGTTTGGTAATGATATGGTACGTAAATTTGAACCTGTGTTTGTTACTATCTGGAAAAATCATTGAGCTTCATTCCCAGTACCCTATGTGTGTAACTGCATACATGTGTCCTTTCACAGGTCAACGTCAAACTTCAGCTTCCAGCTGTCCTAAATAAATTTCTTCAGCCTATATCTATATCTGCTGAAGATTTTTTCGCTCAATGGAGATCCCTATCTGGACCACCTTTAAAGCTTCAAGAAGTGGTATGTATTATGTGCACCTAGAGTAGTATACTTACTCTAGGAAGTTGAATTTAACTTTGCAAATGTATATTGTTGAATATGGATCATGCAGTCATCAGTTTATTTTGTTATTTTTGCAGGTTAGAGGTGTCAAACCACTTCCGTTGCTTGAAATGGCCAACTTATTCGATAGTTACTCTTTGACAGTCTGCCCGGGGCTGGTAATTCCCAACTATTATTTTTTATCTTTCTTATCTTTCTGTTGTACACCAATTGATTTATATCATAACTCTTTCTGCTATCTATTTGTTTTAGGATCCCAATCCAAACAATCTTGTTGCGTGTGCAACATTCTATTCAGAAAATACAAGAGCAATGCTCTGTTTGGTTAGTATTCATGTTTGCTTTAGGAATCTATTTACTTAGGAATTCTACATCGTAGAGATAATACACAGCATTATTGAGTTATTGATGGATGAAAGAAGTTGTAACACTCTAAATATTCAGATAAGAATTGAAACGGATCCAGCAGACAGAACCCAGCTACGAATGACGGTTGCTTCGGGAGACCCAACACTAACATTTGAGTATGCGATTTAGTTTTCAATTTACGTGAGCTATCAAACATATTTGAAAGAGATTTTTCTTCATATAATTCGCATTTGGTTTCAGGTTGAAGATGTTTATAAAGGAAATGCTAGTCAGCATTCCCCCAGCAATCCAGAAACCTCCACAAGCATCTCCAACATCACTTCAACAAGCCAGTGATCTGGCAGCATCGACAGACCCCGGGGCTATGCTTGCTGCTCTTCTGTGACAAAGTAGATAGATGCATAAGCCAATGATTTATTGTACGTTATTGAGGTGGATTTATCGTAAGCCAATTGAGTTGCATATACAATTTCATGATGCGTGGACTGGCGGAATCAGAGAAAACTGTCAGTGTAGTCTCGGTAGGTCGGCATTTTTTAAGATTCTTTCCCCTAGAGTGAGTGAATTCTCTCGAGTGTTTTAGTTCTCTTATCCGTGAGCTCTTACCTATTTTTATCAGGGTGTATTTATAATGTAAAATATTTTGCGTGATAGATTAGATTGTATGTATCACATGTTAACTTTCTTTTGCCAATAATAATACTGGATTCGGTGCTATGCTAACACACGAATTAGGCGGAAAACATGAGTTTAATAAAGACCACAAAAGAGTTAAGTAAGGCCAGCATTGGATCCTAACGTGCTTTCTTTCACTACTACGAGTGAAAATGAATGGAAGCAGTATAGAAGCTTCTTTCGTAATAGATCGAAGCTTCATAGTTTTAACTAACCTCCATAAAAAATTGAGGATTCTCATCTATACAAATAATTCCATCAGATAAGCGTCACAAAAACAATGCTTATCTACGAACCGTAAAATGGGTAAAGTGAAAACAATCCCCCATGCGAGTGACCGACTGATTTGATTAAAAAATCTCGTTATAGGATCAAAGCAAACTAACGACAAACGCACCAGATCCTTTCGTCGATTGAGTACACCGGGACCGCTGGGCACTGCACAGGCAGTTATATTTCGGTGAACAGTGCACAGAATAATGGCAAGACAAAGCACACAGCATAAAGTTGCCCTTGAAAGATTCGCAAACAATTCACCTCGTCCACGGGGAGATACTGCCAAGAAAGTGCAAATATTCATTTGAGCTGACTTGTACGATTTATCACTGTTAAGGCATCAGAAGCTTCAACCCACTTCAATCAAGAGGGAGAATTTCCCAAATTCAAATTCAACAAAATGACATGTGAATCAGCTATTGCCATTCCCGGCAATTGCCACACCTCCAATTTCCAAGCCTTGATGGTGACTCAACCCAAGGGGAGCATTGACTGTGAATAAAAATCCCACAAATCTCACAACACAGATCAGGGGCTGGTTCCATTTGCCCGCACTGCCAACAACTATAAACAGCGTCTTCAAATGATAGGGCAGGTTCTGATTTGTCATCTAAAGTTACACCGCATTCTTCAGGAACTTGTGTACAAGAATTCCCCAAATATCCTGACAACTCACCAGATGCATCAGCTCCCTCAAGCTGGCTACTATCATCTGGAAGCAGCAGTTCCGTTACAGAGAAGTAGGTATGAGGTTCAAAGTCCGCAAATTCATACTGTGAACCTTCCGCTTCATTAAGCAGATTGCTATCATTTGGCACGACAGAGTCATAGTCTAAAGGCTCGGGTTTGTACGTATCACCCGCTTCATTATGTGCCAAAGTTTCATCATACAACGGTTTCTCTACGTAAAATCCATCGCAGTCCCCCTCACGTTTAACATGCCGTCTCACTGGTAGTTTCCGAGGCCCAGGGCCAGAGAGAGTACTCCACTCAGCATCCTCTAACTTAGGTTCTGTAACCAGCTCCACGCTTGAAAGAGAGAAAAGTAGAGGATCATCCTCTACTGGGAAGACAGGGGTAGCAGGCTCACACTCTTTCATATCAGAAAATGTTCCAGAATCAGAATCTGGACCAGAATACTCTTTCTTTGAAGTCCTTGTCCTCTTACCCTCTTGTGTCTTGCGCTTAGTATCAGCATAAGGACAATCAGGTGATTTTATCCTGCGACACTTGCAACATTTGAAGCCCAGTACATCAAAAATTTTGGACTCATCGAGTTCAACAGCTTCAGCATGATACCAATCTGTCAAAAGCCAAAACCAAAATACAGAGATAAAAAAATTGCAAAAAAAAAAGCCTTTAAAAATGTGTAGGTTAATAGAGAATACTTACTTGAGCATGACTCACAGTGAATGTACATCAGATCGGAACAGTATTTCTTACGGCACAAGTGACAAATTGGTGGCTCTTGAAGAATTCCTGAAGCTCCCTTTAAAAGTATGTTTTTGAGCCTAAATTCATCGCCTGTATCATCAATATTTTTCTTCTTCCATATCACACCCCAAGAACAATTCCTACGATGGGTTGCAGTTGCCGAGCTGGAACCAGAAGCAAGTTGTTTTCTGTCTGGATGACTATCCTTTGACTTGGTGGAAGTCTTTGCTTCCTTCAAAACTGTCATTGAAGCAACTTGTTTTGCTTGTTTTGCTTCTGGACGGCTATCCTTTGCCTTGGCAGACTTCTGTGCTAGATCAGAATATTTAGACTTTAATCCCTTTAGGATAGTAAGAGAGTTGTTTTCACGTCCTTGTAAGAGTAAGGGGCTGGTTGGAGATTCATTACTGGTCTCCTTTTGAGCAAGGAACTTGGCATGATAACATTGGTTGCATGTGGTCAAGTACTCAACTTTCTTATTTGTGAAGATTGTTGACCTTAGGGAACAGCCCTCGTGACAAAAACCTAATGCTCAATCGAACAAAATTTTAAACAGGATACGTTAATGAACTATAATAGCAAAAATAAAATAAAGAATGAAGAAAACCATATAACACAACCCCAATGCCTAAGTAGCAGCAAAAAAATTAGTTCTGGATTTACTTTCAATGATTTACAAAAGGCAAGGTTCCTATTAACGTTTGGATCAAATATAACTGAATCATATCTGCATATACAAGAGACCTATGAAAGCATAATAGTAAAAGGATAACTGATATACCTTGACAAGTATTGCACTTGAGTGCATTCCTGAAACCATGCCAGATAAAGATTAATGTCTAGCAAACAATAGGAATAAAGAAAAGGCGCAAGGGAAATTAAAAACAAATCAATGAACTAGTAGTAAAAGTTAGGCAACCTTAATGGAACACCAGTATGACATACAGAACACAAGAACATGTCCAAATTGTCTCTCTTGCAGGTAAGGTAGAAAAAAATATCCTTGCGGGATGCTTTCAACCACCGACTGAGCAATTGTTGTGATGCAGTATTCAAGTGCTCACCAACAGATGGTCCGTTTCCATTGCTTTCTTCATACTCTTTCACCAAATATAAAGGAATGCGTGTTTCGGAAAACCAATACTTTTCCTTTCCTTCTATACCTTGCTCAATTTCAATAACATTTTTCATTAAACGAGTAGAAAGATGCTTTTGGCTCCCAAATGCTACTCCGTAACAAGTTTTCCCCTCTACAAGCTTTTTATCACAAATATTTGCATTTCTAAAAGCAGAAGCGTCAGTTTCTTGACCTTTACCATCCTGAATATTCTGCTCTGGACGAATTAGATCACTCCATCTGATATAAAAATCTAGATATCTGACCTGATGCAAACAATTTATATCATAAGTAGCACTCTTTGCAACATTCAATATGCTCAAAGAAGAAAGCAAACTGACAATAAACTATACAAAACCTGAAGTGCCAGCTGTGATGCAGTCTTACACATCTGTACTGCAACTCTCCACACAAACTGTCTGGTCCTTTTAGGGATTTCAGATCCATCAGCATAGAAAATGCCAGAGATTTTCCTCGAACCACCTGTTGCTCACAATAAATAACATGCTTTATTGACTTAAAAAATTTAATGAACCTAAAACCATACATGTGTGTAGTAGCATTACGGGGTAAAAAAATTATACAATAAACATTGTGAAGCATAAATGCTCCATATGTCCAAGCTTTTCTCATACTATACTTTATATATATTTGAATATTCTAACCTACATACACATATTTTTGAGACATAAAATCCACCATAATTTATTCATGACTAATTAAAAGTAAGAATAAATGTGTAATATTGTCATAATCATATTAATGACTCATTTTCTCTTTCCTCGCAAATATTCTCTCCCTGCTATTTTTTCTAATTTAATAATTATTGTTTTTATTGCTGAAATACTTAATAATATATAAGTGATCTTAAATATAATCATACACAAGCTAATTAGGATTGTTGGAAAAATTAAATTAAAAAAACATATTATATGTAATGCTTCTAGTTATATTTGGAATTTTATTATTAATGATATATCCGTGCATGTTTGAAATGTCATATACGTATGTTGTATTTTTGGGTTCTTAAATAATTTCAATTTTTGGCAATACACATAAGATATTTGCTTACTCTTTACAAATAATTAATGTTGAACAGTATATATTACTAGATGTTTTGTTTGGAAAATTACTATTATTTTATTTAAAAAAAAGGTAACATTATTCTAGAAAGCAAAATTAGAAAACAGAAAGTCAGAAACTAATAATACTACATATACATAATTTAGATAGAGAAAATAGTGGAGGGTGCATATTAATGAGGAAAGAGAAAATATTAAATGACTCATTAATACAAGGCAATATCACACTTCCTTATTTTTTGAATTGATCAACATATAAAAAAAGGAGAAAAAGACAAATAGGTCCCCGACCTTTTGCCCCGCGGACATTTTCGTCCCTAATCATTGAAAAATACTTTTAAGTCCCTAACCTTCACAAAACTTGGACGGATCAGTCCCTTATTGAGGCATTTGGACGGATCAGTCCCTGACGGAGGCATTTGGACGGAGGGACTGATCCGTCCAAATTTTGTGAAGGATAGGGACGAAAATGTCCGCGCGACAAAAGGTCAGGGACCTATTTGTCATTTTCTATAAAAAAAAGTATATGTTGCTGACATATGCATGAACGAGAGTAGGTCATATCCAGGAGTAGATCCTCTCCAGTGAAAAAAAACTGGATGGTGTGCAGTGTTTAATCTAACCATTCATTACTCTCTCTCTCTTATTTATTTCTGGTCCCACTTATAAAATCAAAGGTGAGAGATCACACTAGATTCTGTCAAGTGTTAAAAAAACTGGAGAGGATCCATTTCCGGTCAATATCCCACCCCTTATTATATATGTACACCCCTATAATTCCCCACCCCCCCCCCCAACAAAACACACAAAACAAAAAAAAAAAAACTCTTTATTTCAATTCCCTGCACGCCTATGGGAGTCACAAACTAGTTTATATATAATATAAGCATACACTTAGTAACAGTTCCGTTGAATCTCAAGTCTGGTTTTTTATCATTACTTGTTCTAACCAGAGGCAGCTGTATTAAGTAATAAGTATACAAATTCAATTAATTTATTCTTAGTATTAGAAAAAATAAATAATAAATAACCAAAAAAATTATAATAAAAATGAAAATTTTAGAACATATTTCAAATCAATATGACCTTTGTTTTAGAAAAATCAAATTCAGAATTTCTTACTCAGGCTCATCATCATTATGGTATAATTTTTTGAGGCGAAAATAGAATACCTTGGCGTGCAGCTTTCCTGACCAGGGATCTTGGCAAAACAGCTTTTTGGAATATAAACTTGGTGAATTTCCCACCCCGCCACCACTCAAGGCTTTCATGGCAACCATCAGCTGTAGGTTCTTCAGTAGCTGAGCGTTTTTTGTAACGCCTCCCACTTGGTGCACGTTTCTGTGTTGTTCCAAGAGCAGATGCAGACCTTTGAATCATAGAAAACTCAACCAACCAATCATCCATCAACTTATGCCAATCCCCGCAGAAAGTAATCATGCGAATATTTTCCTCAAGCTGAAAATGAAAATTCATCAGCTACTGGAAGAATAATGGCTTAACAAACCTACTCATATGGTACAACCTATAAATGCATCATAATGAAGAATTTTGAGAAAGGGTAACATGAACATATGTACAGAGCATTCTATAACCAATAACAAGGACACAAACTGTTAAAATTCACCAAGTTTAGCACACTCCAAAAAGTGCGATAGATAGTGAGCTTCACATACAGAATTTGAAAATCAAAACAAGTGTTAAATTGACTAAATAAAAATGTATGTCTTCAATTTATTAAAAAATATGCAGACGTAAAATATAACATTCAACCAAATTGGAAAATTAAATGCCACTCACATCAAGCAAGAGTGGTTTGATAGAGCTAAATGTTGTGGCCTGTTCAACCCGCATTCGCCATTGCTTTCTATAACTTGGACTTAGAAAGGGCCCAACTATTAAACCATGTAAACATTCCTCCATGTATAAAATGTATGTTGCAATACTAGGAAGGATTCCCTCTCCACTCCTTAGTGGAGGAAAACCAGCAAGAACTTTCAGCGCACTTTTTGTGGCATTTATAAGGGCATGATTTAACATGCATCCTCTCTTGCTTGAAACAGGGGCTTTACAAGAAAAGCACCAGCCACACCTCTCTCTTGGCACCTCCATTAGCTTCTTTTCAGTAGCTGGCCAAAAGAAACGTGAAGCTATTTGTGAGAATGCTTTTGCTTGCAAATAAGTGATCTGAGCTATCGTTTTCTTCTGACTGTCGGAAACATGACCCTCTGACCTAGATTCCTCAGAGGATAGAACGGCCAATTTGGCAGCTGCTGATGCAGCAAAATCACCATGCATATAGTTATTAATGTATGACAAAGGTTTATAGGACAAACCCATGTACCCAACATTGTTAGTTGTTTTGTGTTCCACCTTTCCAAAACCAACTCGGGTGCTCTCTTTGGTTTCCAGAGAGAAGTTCACTGGCAGTACAATATCATTTGAATGGGCATTATTACTATATTGGCTGTTTATCAAAGAGCGTGAAGAAGCCACCACAGTTAACCCATTGACAGAACTTCGATAGTTCAACTCAGACTGATTACTAACAGAAACAGACCCAGAATCATTTGACATTAGTGACACCATCCTAGTTTCCTGAGGAAGCTTCATATTTGTGGTAGGGAGCTCATTACCGCTGCTTTCAGGACATTGATTTACAGTGTTAGTTGTTGAGATATCACGTGAAGGGACTACATTGCCACTATAAATCAAGCTCAAAGTGTGAGAGTACTCTCCATTCACCAAACTAACAGGCTTATGACCATCTTCACTTGACGGAGGAGGAAGAGGCAAGACTCTTTCAGAAATATTCCAATATTGCATAACTGCCATGCAAATATCATAGTATATTGGTCTATGCTGCAAGGATCCGCAGAGCACTTGGATAACATTAGGAATGTCACTCTGGTTGTAATATTTAAGACAGAATTCATCATTGTTGACATTGAGCCTGCAATCATCCATTTTTTTTTAAAGATCATGAAGATGAATTTGGGAAGTTAAAAGTACATCTACTCTAAGGAGGATAGCAAAGGGATGGAAAGGAAGTAGACTAAAGCACAAATTTCAAAAAAAAGTAAGAAAAAATAACACAAAATAGAACTGAAGCACCAGTAGTGATATAACAAAAAAAAGTAAGAAAAAATAACACAAAATGATGTTGAACATACACCAATAAGTGGTCGCAAGAACTCATGAAAAGCTGCCCGTACAAATCCATTCCAAATATTTCAGCACCTCTAAGTGATGTTCCCTTTGCAACTGTTGGCCCAATCATGTTAATCTTGCATTCTGGACAATACCACGGTCCTTCTGGTATATGCATTTTCGAAACACCAATACACCTGGAGTGATAAGCAGAGGGGCACCCATCACAACAAAGCAAGGTCCCATCCATACCACAAAGACGACATTCATCTCCATTTCTATCATCGCCATCACCAACGTTTCCTGCATTTCTGGAATTGGAATTATTAGGGTTAACATGTTGGTTCACAAAATTTGATGCCAAAACTATCTTCATGGCTCCTTTATCCTCACAAGCAGTATTGGCATGTCTTGGCAGGACTTTTCCAGGCCCATTTTCTGCAGCAATGATATCTTCTGCGTCATAATCCACCCCAACCTCTGATTCTTCCCGCATGTTCATTTCAGCTTTTAGCTCCTCTGAATCCAAAACATCATCGCAGAGTTTTTGCAATATCATTAACTTCCTACTTACAGGCAATAAATAATACTCGCAAGCAAAAGCCTCATCATAAAACCCTTTCCATTCAGGTCCTTTTGTGTGTCCATTAACTAATAAATACTGAATCACAAAAACAGGCCAAGTCAATGCATCAAGCAAGCCCCAATCATTGCACCTGCAAATACAACAACTTCAATCTAATCAAAATCAAGTGTAGACACCATTTCTACTATCAATGCTGTATACATGAATCTTGCCAAACCGAAAAAATAAATAAATAAATAGTAGAAAGAAATTTAAGCACCTAAGGCATTTCGATGCAAGCTCTGAGCCTTCAGATGAAACGGATTCAAGATGATGCCTCAATACCCGCAATAGGGAGACGTGAATAGAATCAATCAAGCTGTTAGCAACTCGGCAATTAAGACAACCAACAAAATCATCTAAAGTAAACGGTGCCAGGAACAACCTAGTGCTAAATGATCTCAAGAAACCATAAACAGCAAACAGGTGCGAAACACACTGCTCCGGCACACCAATAGTCCCTGACGATGGTGGCAACTGCAACAAAGGCGGCCGCGGTGGCACGGCAGGCACTGCCTCAGCATCTGAATCAGAATAATCATCACTCAACAAATCATCGCCACCTTCAGCTTGTTCCTCACCGTTTTCACCGTTAAGTTCTCCCGAAACAGGTCCATCAACCTTGGATTCATCTTTATTCATCTCATCAGAAGCCTTCACCGACTTAGCCTGAACCTTTACACTATTCTTCAACACTAATTGCTCCAATTTACCCTTCCTCTTAGTCAAATCATCATCAAAATCACTGTCATTTAGTAGAACAGCACGAACCTCACCACTATCCAAATCCTCGAAATCACCGTCCTCATAACTAACTCTATACAAGCCACACTCGTAGTACACAACTTTACCGAGAAAAACACCGATTTTCGGGAACTCCTTCAGCACGAATCGTCCAACCAACGCTATCGATCTGGTTGCCAAGGCTTGCCTCTTTGCTTCCAGAGCTTCCATTTCTTCCTCTTTTCTTCTACGCTTCCGCGGCCTCCCTCTCGATCTAACAACCGGTGGCTCCATCGCTTTTTCAAACGGAAACTAAAATTTCAGAAAAATCGGAACCCTAACACTTCGATTTCCTTCGGAAACTTCTAATTCTGATCCACCGGAGCTCTTAAAGCTAGGAATTGTTCGGATCTAAAGAAATGAGCGCAAATCGAAGGAGGAACTTGAAACTATATCGAAGAGTCGATGGTAAATTCCAGAAAATGGAAGGGGAAAAAACGGTTAGAAACGAAAATTCGTGAGACGGAACATGAGAGAGAGTGTGAGGTGAGTTTGAACAATTTATGGAGTGTGTGTGATTTTTTGGAGAGATAAGAAGAAGGTGCGAAAGAAGACGATAACCCTAGAGAACGAGAAGGAAGAGGGAAATTGGTTTCTTCTGGAGACTCAGTTACCGAGTTTTTTTTTTTTTATTATTCTAAATCAAGGTGAGTCAACTCGTCGTTATACTCGTTGCGTCCGAGTCGGCTCACCCACTCGTCCGAGTCGGCTCACCCACTCGTCCGAGTCATTGCGCTCCTAAATTTGCCAATTTTTCTTATCTAATTATTAATTAATGTGTATATATATTATATATTATATGTTATCAATATAAAAAAATTACACAAATACTTATCATATATTCAGATCAGTAAACAAAAAGTTATTAGTAGTCGTTTAAAATAAAACTTTTAGTACACTAGACTACTAGAGTATGTATAGGATGTTTGGATTATTATTGGAGTATTTACAAAAAAAAAAAAAGATATAATTATTTTTGAGAAAACTAATATCTATTTTGATTGTAAAATATTTTGAATATTAATAAATTCAAAACTTATATTTAATTATCAGTATTCATAAGACAAATTTTAAGCATTTGATTTTCTAATCAAATGGTAAATTCAATTCGGAAAAAAGTATTTGCAAAATTAAAAGTTCTAAATTCAAGTTAGGATAAAAGAAAAAGAATACCAATTTAATAAAACCATTTTTTGCTATCGAGTCTTTCAATGTTTCCTGAACTTTTAAATAAAATATAATTATACTAAATTGGTATGATGTAAAATTCTGATTGATGATCAAAAAACAACTAAGAAGATAAATATAAAATTATATTAAATTTATATAATTGTTTATTAGATTCTTTGTTAATAATTTTTATTTAATTATTTACAAAATGGGATATAAAGCACATATCATTTGATTAAAGAATTCAGTGAGGTATAGATCATACCTTATAGTTATTGGACATTGTTAATATGTTACACCATTTGAAAAGGATAATTACTTCATTTTTTTACTGTATACTTTGTTTCTAATAGATAAATTTGTCCAATTAAAATAACATTGAGAAGGAATTCAATAGACTAATTTATGTTTTGAAACTTCTAATTTTATAATAAATTTTGAATCTAGGGTAATATACATCAAACAATAATTTGTTACTCTATTGCATAAGTCTCGTCGGTGGGTTAACTAATAACTGCGAGTAAGTGTAATGGATATTCATTTATTTTCTTGGTTTGTTTACCATTTTATTTTATTCATGATGAATATATATCACGAGAAAATATTGCCATTAAGCGTAACATAATTTTTTAACAAAAACCGAACGAAATGAGTTGACACGGAACGAAGTGAGTCAAAATAGTAGTAGCAGCATGGTGAAGTTGAACGTAACTGTGAAGTGGGAAGGTCACAGTTCTGTAGCGTGTCAAATTATTACTAAATTATGTGAATTAATTTATGGCGGGAACAATATAATTTTCGCCACTCAACTCAATCTTATTTTCGCGCGAACTCTTCAAATAATATGAGTCGGTTCAATTTATAGAGACAAAAAAAATTAATAATGATGCAACGGCAATGCACGTTTTGGTCCTTTTGAATCACTTGTTAGCTGTTGCTGCCTCAGGATGTAAATTGAGCAATGCATAATTAATTAATATGATCCAATTAGCAAGTGTTGTTTTAAAAATATTTTTATTCTAATGTTATTCTGTTTTAATTTTTGGAATAAAAAATTGATTGCCTATTACAGCATGACGTTGAATATGTTTCATATTAGTTCATGTGTCAAAACAATTGAAAATGGCTATATAAGTTGTTCTTGTATCTATTTATTTGTGCTTAAGAAAAGAAAAGAAAAAGTAATAAACTAAGGAATATGGTTGTTCAAATATGTCAAGACATCGTTGCTTGAGTGCATTTGAGCAATTATACGATTATCACTACGAATGAAATATTACATTCATTCATATATAGATAATTGAAACTAAATCTTCAATTTTGTAAATTCAACATCCACAAAACCGGTTAGAATAAAGTTGTCATGTGCCAAACTTCCATTACTATGATATAAATGTAGCTCTAAGACAAGTAGAATAAAGTAGTCTGATTATAATTTTAATGTGTTTTCATTAGTTAGGTGAAGCATAAAGTGCTATTTTTTGTTTTCAACATTTGTCAAACATTTTAAAAATTATCAATGACACTGTTGACTCAAAATACAAAATGCATGCCTTAGAGGTGTGTTTATACAACACTTTGACTCTTAATTAAGTCAGTGCATGCACCAAGAAAAACGGTTACATAGCTCAAATTTCAAAATTAGATACCATAATCTTTATATCTTTATTAACACAAGTTAATATAAATGGATGAGGATTCTGTTTTTTAACCATTTTTTTCGAATTTGATACTTATTGAAAGATGAAAATAGAACTTATTTGTTTAAAAAAATTGTTCACTTTATATTTCTACACTACTTAAAAGATTAATCATTGAACTTTTGACCTAATAGATATCTTTGTGCAAACAAAAAAAAAAAAACATGATCTTTAGACATTAAAGATGTTTAGCAAATTACCAAGATACATTGGCTATCATATGATCTCATGTCCGAACTAGGAGACATGATGAGGCCACAATAATTCGTAAGCTTGATACATTGAATACATTAATGTTATATGTACTAGTGTATAAGCATTAATGTAATTATTGATCTATTTTTTATATATTAAATATATGCTAAATATAACATTCTAATTTTTTAAAATTATGCTTAAGTTATTTATATTATATTTGTTGTTGATATTCAATTTTTTACAAAAATTTTAAAATAAAATATTTATATAAACCAATTTATAAAAGATTGTCGATAACTAATTTTCTTTTTGAAGTCATTTGAAGAATAATGAGAGTTATGATCATTAGAATTGTAACTAGTTAACAAATATAAGTAACATGGTGATACTAATGCGGAATATGAATGTACTAAATTATAAAGACAAAAATAATGACAAACTTTATTTATAAAAAAAAAAAACGAAAAATCGCTCAATAAAGATCAAGCAAGACACATGTAAAATCGTAACTCTCTTACTTTGCATAACTATGACAAAAACAATTCGCTTATTCTCCATTTTTAATATGAATTTGGGCAAGTACTTGACTTTCTGTGTCTAGGTCTTTGATATTTAGCTCCTAATCATCTTATAGTGTATTGGTCTTTTTAATTCAATCAAGTAGCGTATTACTTCGTGTCGCGTCATTCTTGAAAATGGTATAGGGAAAGGGATGAGAAACAAAAGTTTCTTAGTAGTTTATTTATATAGTTTCATCGTATCCATCCTTAATCACTAGTGTTTCAGCCCAACTGTAACACTCTACCATACAGAGCTATACGCTTAAGTCGTAAAATAGAGGTAGTGTGATATTATGACCTCTAATATATATATATATATAATAGTTGAAAGAACGTAGTATACTAGGAGTCTTGAAGAATAGGTAAAGCAAAATCGTAAAATTAAAAGCGCAATACTCAGGAATAAAGATTACTTGAGTACGAAGAAAGCTAATGTTCATAAACATGTATATACAAAAAGCAAGAATAGAGGGTCAAGTGTACAAAATAACAAGCTCCTAACTCAGACTGCGAAGCTAAGGCTGACTGGAGAATATTTACATACATATGTCTAAAATCCATAACCCAAAATACACAAAAGAAACCCTAGTTCTCCATACACTTCTAAGAGTTCTATATAAACAGTACACAAAATAATGTCCCAAAAGATCCACTTCGCTGCAGAACTCCAGACGCCTAGCGAGGTGCCTCTCGACCTGCATCTGAAAAACATAAATATCCGTATGGAATGAGAACTAGGGGTTCTCAGTATAGTAAAGGTGCCGCATACATAAGATATAAGGCCTCGGGAAAGCCAGAGGCAATCATAGAATTCCGACACTCAAATTATAAAACTTAAAGAATTAAAGCAGAAACCATAAACAGGTGGTCCTCTAAGGTTCTAAACTTAATCAAAGCCTAACTAAAACCCTCAATTTCTCCGCATTTCCTCCGATCCTCCTACTCCAATGAAACCACATAGACAAACAAGCGGACAATGGCAAACACTGGTAGAATACAAGTAATGCAGATAGCAAGTATGACAATTAGTATATTAAATTCACTTAGGCATTTCCAATTAATGCACAAACAAACAATTCAAACAATATGCATATGATGTATGCATATCCTTTGACTGATGAGTCTCGTCTATCGGTTATCAAGCCAACCCAACAAGTCTGGCTGCTAAACCCTGGACTATCTCCCGTCGCGCATCTCCAAGAGTCTATACATAGCTTTTTCTTATATATAAATTTGCTCATCGGGGATATCCTTCCCGGAAATTTATACGTGTCCGGTCACCTTTACGACGTAGGGTCAACAGAGTATCGAGTCTCAACCTGGAACACGTGGTGGCAAGCCACTGTTCTTTACCCAGGAAAACTCGTATCTCAGATAAAATTGAGTGCATAAACCACATAATCATTGCATAATCATTCATTATAGCCATGACATCACACATATACTTCATATCTTTGCACTTTCATACACAGTTCATCATTTCCAATCTTACTTCACCTCCAAATTACCACATTTTCCTAACTTCATCTTATTACTAGGCATACTACTAAGATCTAGGGGCTAAAAAAGTAAAAATAGAGATTTACAGGTTCGAAACCATGTTTTAAATCATAAAATATAAGTTGCTGAAAAACAAGGTGCGTGCGTGCGCACACTTGTGCAAACTTTCAAAGGTATCCGTAGATCCAGCGTGTGCATACGCTCTCAACAGCAAGCATGTCCTTCTGTGTGCGTACGCATGTTTGCCGAAAATCACAGGGTGTGCATACGCACAAGCAAAAACATAGCCCCTGCTCGGCGCGTGCCCCTGCTCGACGCGTGCGCACATCAGTGTGCGTATACACGCAAACCAGAAGTTCTGGTTTTGCTGTAACTTGGAAAAATAAATTTTTTGCACGATTTTCGACGTCCATAACTTCTTCTACAAAATTTCGTTTTTCACAAAATTTATATTGTTTTAAAGCTTGTAAAATATCTTTGATTTGAAACAAATTTCATTTCCATCCAAAATTTGAGTATCCATTTATGGACCGCCAAAATTCATTAAAAATCAAGTTTTCATCTAAAACATCAAACCTATATTTTTACCACATTTCCAACTCAATTCGAAATTCCAAGTCTTCAAACCAACCACAAACAAACTATATTTAATCCCAATCATTCCTTTACTTATTAACATACATATACCTCGATTTCAACCTCAAGAATTCAAAACTCAACTTAATCTTCAACTTACTCATTAACATAACATTATTCACACATTACCAAATCAACCATCCACCATATTCATATCATCCAACATCACTCCCAATTATTCACATACAACCCAACACACATGGCATCAACTAAAATCATCCAACATGCATCAAACATACAATTCAACTTATCTTAAATTATCTAGCCTAAGTTTTTACATAACATTATATATATATACGAGAAATCAAAACTATACCTTCGCCGATTTCCTCGTATAACCCAGGACAACACAATTAGGCAAGACTACAAGCCTTCAACACCAAAATTCAGCAACCAGTACCAAAACCAAGCTTCCAATTTTCATAAATATGCTCCAATTCTTATACATATACCACCTAATTCACATTACCACATTTATATACCAAATTTCAATATCCAAACTCACAAAAACTAAGAATTTGCAAGGTTTTGAGAGCCCTTACCTTATATGTGACTTGGTTAAACAAAAACTCACAAATTCCTCAAGCTAATCTAATCATAAACATCAAAACACCAAGTTTTAACAAATAAACCCCCAAAATTTCAAAAATCAAGGAAATTGAGAGGCTGAGATGAGAAATGAGGTTTCTTACCGAAATTGGTTACCGGGCTTTGTAGAGCTCGATGTGCTGGACGCGTGGCCACAAACGGTGTAGTAATCGGAGCTCGGAGTTGGAAGAAATGTGGATTTGAAATCAATGCAATGGTTTGAGTTATTTTTCTCTTGTTCTCACTCCCAGGAACGTGTTTCCTTTGGTTTCGGGATGAAATGAGCAGAAGCTTATTGGCTTATGGAGTGTGGGTTGGGCCTTAGGCCCAATACGGGTCCGGTTCGGCCCAATATTGGGCTAATTTTTTTTTTAAATTAGTATCAAAATTCTTATTTTAATTAGCTCTATCTTATTACACTATAAAATTCACATTTCTATTTTCTTTTATTAAAAATTAGTTTATTGATTAATTATTCACTAGTTTTACGGGGTTTATATTGACTATCCGTATTGGGTTGATCCAGCGCCTGAGCTAGTGATACCAGATGTGCTGATGCTCGACTATCAGCCCTTAGATTCTTTGGTTGAGCAGTTCAGTCCCTTAAGACAAGTACAAACACCAGTCGTAGCTAAAGACTTTCTGTCGACTTCATCCAATGAGATTTCATTTTAAGACATTCCAGCATGGGAAGATCAGATAGTTATAGATTTGGTTTCTAGTTCATTAGAAGAGGAGATGATAGGAGGAGGTGAGCCGCAACAACTCCACAACAACCACCCATGAGAGACTCAAGCGCATCACTTCTTTTGAGGACACCCAACAAAGATCATACTATTTGAAAACTAGTTACATTTTTCTCACTTTTAATAGAGTTACTACAAAAAAAAAGAGTTTAAAATGGCAATTGTATTACGGCAGTTTTAATAATATTTAGATATTGCGGCATTTTTTGTTGTTGGCATAATTGATTTGTATTTTGTGGCGGTTTTTGGTAATTCTGGCGGGTTTGAACCGCCATTGTCATTAGCTATATTTAAAATGCACAAATCGACCAAACCCTCATTTAAAAAACGCTACCCTGTATCACTGTGTTCGAGCAAAAAGTTGAAACACTACGCGATCTCCTCCTGCGTTCTCCTTCGACGGCGATCTTCTTCGGTGATATCTCCCCCGGTGACGATCTCCTCCGACAACGATCTCCCCCTGTGATGTCTGCTCCAGCGACGATCTCCTCCGGCTTCCTCCTTGTCGTCCTATGTGTCCTCTCTGCCAAATCTTCAGTGTCTCCCTTTTGTTCTGGATCGGCAGGTCAGCCTGCTACTTTTTCACATTCTAGGGTTCAAAATTACGAATTATTTCTTTGCTTTGCTTGATTTTTTGCCAATTCGATTGAAACATGAGAGTGCATGAATACGTGGATACAAATTCCTTGTGATTTTCGTTGTTATTCATTTGGTACTGATTTTTAAGCTGTTTTGAATTTGTTATTATTGAAGAAAAGTGAAACTATGTATTTTAATTTTCTTTTTTTTTCTTCAATGTGTTGTGAGGTTTTGGTAGTGTGTTTGTGTTTTGGCTTGTAAATACTAAGTAGAGTATGTGAGAATGGCGCAGGAAAGTGAAAAAGCTTTGGTGTCACTTATAAATGAGGTATTGGATCAGGCAAAGATTGAAGTTAGTAAACTGGAGCTCGAAGATTCACTGTTTGTCTTGCGTGCTGTTTTGGATGATATATTATCATTATTTTCAAAAAAGTCTCAAGAAAAAGGAATAGAGGTAATACATATATTATATGCTATGTTTTATCATATTAGAAATTTTGCAATATATAGTGATATTGATCTTATACATATATATATACTTGCATAGTTGGCAGCTTATGTATCAGATGAGGTTCTTGAGCTGTTAATAGGTGATGTAGGAAGGTTTCGGCAAATAATTACCAGTCTTATGGGTAATTCAATTAAGGTAAATCAAAAATTGAAGTATATGGTATATTTGTAAAGCAAGTATGATGAAAATTGATTATGCAATTATTTGGCAGTTCACAGAGAAATGGCATATTTATGTGATTGCCCATCTTACTGCCACCTCAACTTATTTTTTTAATGTACTATGAGATTTTGGTAGTGTGTTTGTATTTTAGCTTGTAAATACTAAGTCATTGATATTTCTTCGATTCACATGATGAAGACTAGTTCATAGAGAAATGGCATATTTATATGACTGTCCATCTTGCTGCCACCTCAACTTATTTTTTCAATGTGCTGCGAGATTTTGGTAATGTATTTGTATTTTAGCTTGTAAATACTAAGTCATTGATATTTCTTCAATTCACATGATGAAGACAAACTCTTAAATGTGTTAATGGAGAATCTATGGAGGAATATTCGTATGTTCCTTTATGTGGATACAAACGGTAATTGTATTCTTGGAATCATTGTTATTAAAATTGAGATTAAAAAACGGGCTTGGGTTTTCAAAATTTAACAGTACTTTTTGGAGTTTGTATTAGAATATAATTAGGGAACAAAATCAGAAAAATATCAAAGAGAATCAGAAAAAAAATCAATGTAATTTATTAGGATATTATTCCATAATTAGCGTACTCTTGGTCTATATATTGGTAAGAACTTTGTAATCACAAATGAAGAAATAACAAATGATACTTTTCTAAATAATTTTTTTCTTTTTTCCTAAACCCTTTGTACCATGGTAACATGGTATCAGAGCAGAGTTAGGTTCTAGAAACTCAAAATCAACAATTTCTGACGAATTGACATTACAAATTGCAAATATGCTACGCAATAGTCTTGGAATGCAATCACCACAAACCAATTCTGATAATTTATCAATTGGTTTCAAATTAAATAGAGATAATGATCCATTATGGGCAACTCTGATGAAAAAAATAATTGGTGGAAGAAGAAAAAAGAAACACACCAAAGAAAACTGCTTTAAGATTGTGGGTTACCCAGATTGGTGGAAAAACAATCCCAAATCATCGAGAAACCAGAGTAACGGAGCCGCCGCTGTGAGCATCCCAAAGGTTACCAGCAGTAGTGGCGAAACCAGAAGAGAGGAAGCAAGTCGCGATGGCAAGGCAGCAACGGTGGTAACGGCAAGGACTACTGAACTCCTTAGCTGCTCAGCACAGGGCCGCGACTCAATATAAAAGGGAGAACCAAAATCAGAATCTAATTAAAAATAAATGAATAGATTTTCGATTGTGGGGCTACTGAAACTATGACTCATGACCTCCATGATTCTAACAGCTTGACTATATCTCAAAAGCCCATATTGAAATAGTTAGTGGAGAATTAATCGATGTTAAAGGAGGAAGCTCCATTAATTTTTTTAAAAAAATTAAAATTAAAGAATTACCTCTATGTCCCTGCACTATCATCAAAATTATTGTCTGTTAGTCAAGTAACAAAGAAACTAAATTGTGTGGTACTCATGTACTCTACATTCATTCTTACAAAGGAGATCATTAGGCATGGTGCTGAGCGAGAAGACCTTTACTACGTTGATAAAGTATCACACCAGGGTCATGCTATGCTTGCTCACAGAACGGTTATTAGGCAACTTTGGTTATGGCACAGGCGTCTCAGACATCCTTTATTTGGGTACCTCAAGTTTTTATTTCCTAGTCTTTTTACAAGCAGCACTGAACCCCTCAAATATGTAACTTATATTCGTGCAAAAAATCACAGAGTTTCTTTTTCTCCAACTAACACTAGAGTCAATTCTAGTTTTTCTCTAATACACTCTGATGTGTGGGGCCTAGCCCCTATTTTCCATAATAATTTTTAATATTTTGTGTTATTTGTGGACGATTTCTTTCGCATGACTTGGGTATATTTTTTAAAACACAAATCTGAAGTGCCTGATAAATTCTTTGCTTCTACCAAATGATTCAAACTCAATTTAACAAGAAAATCCAAGTACTTCGCTCAGATAATGGTGAGGAATTTATAAACCAATCAATGCGAAATTTTTTATGCAAAATGGTCTTATCCATCAAACTTCCTACCCAAATATACCCCAACAAAATGGTGTGGCTGAGCGGCAAAATCGTAAGTTACTTGAGATGACCTGAGCCATGCTTTTTTATGCACAAGTTCCAAAAACGTTTTGGCCTGAAACTATAGCGACCTCTGCCTACTTACTAAATCGCCTACCTACCCAAGTTCTCCACCATAAAACACTCTTACAAGTTTTGATTACTCAGACTGCAATCTCGCCTATTCTAACCTTACCACCTCGAGTATTTGGATGTTCCGTCTTTGTCCATATCCCCAAAGTCAATAGAACCAAACTTGATCCTTGTGCAGAAAAATGTGTTTTCGTTGGGTATGCTACACACCAAAAGGGGTATAAGTGCTACAATCCAATCACTCGTCGTATTCATGTGACCATGGATTGTGATTTTTTAGAATCCGAATTTTACTTCAACCGCCAACATGGCATTCAGGGGGAGAACAATAATGAACCACAAAGTTAGCTAAATAACCTTTGTTGCCCAGAAACTGTTCAAACAGAGCAAGCAGATGGAGCCACCGAGTATACATCACTTAATGTAGAAAATAACTCGGTATATACAGCTAGTGAGAGTCCTTTTGAGAATGTCAGACAAGAGGTAAGTAATTGCCAATCTGATAATTTACTCCCTGTTTTCAATGAGGTCACTAACAATAACAGTATAGCACTGGAACATGATGAACCAGAGTCCATTACCTTTATTCTTCTTCCAAGAAGAAACAGAGGGATGCCTTCTGATCGGTACTCACCAGAACATGTTCCCCGTAACTCAAGATACCCGATAAGGGTGGCTAGAAAAGGAATAGCAAATATTGCAAAGGCTTTTTCCACCACACTCTTGACAGAAGACATTCTAAGAACTGTCCAAAAAACTAATGAGAAAGCTGAATGGCGAAAAGCCATGAATACAGAAATGAAAGCTCTAGAGAAGAATGAAACTTGGGAGAAAATGTATCTTACCGATAGAAAAAAAAGCTAGTCGGATATATATGGGTTTTCATCATTAAACACAAGGGAGATGGCACCATTGAACGGTACAAGGCAAGGTTGGTGGCCAAAGATTATACACAGACCTATGGTATCGACTACACTGATACTTTTTCACCGGTTGCAAAGATTAATACTATCAGGGTGTTATTTTCAATAGCAGCAAATGAAGATTGGCCACTCCATCAATTTGACGTCAAGAATGCTTTCTTGCATGGAGAGTTGAAAGAAGAAGTGTACATGGAAGCTCCTCCAGGTTTCTCAACGGGATTTAAAAAACATGAAGTTTGTCGGTTAAAGAAGGCTCTTTATGGGTTTAAACAATCTCCACGTGCCTGGTTTGGAAGATTTACATTGGCCATGAAAAGGTATAGGTACAAGCAAAGCAACTCTGATAATACCTTTTTTGAAAAAACAGGGAGATTTAATCATTTGCCTAATAATCTATGTGGATTATATGATCATAACGGGAAGTGATGCTAAAGAAATTGCAAAATTGAGAAGGAACCTATTTACAAACTTCGAAATGAAGGATTTGGGAAGACTAAAATATTTCTTAGGAATGGATGTTCTACGATCCAGCAAAGGAATCTTTATCTCCCAAAGAAAGTACATATTGGACTTTCTGGTAGAAACAGGAATGGGGGATTGCAAACTAATAGATACGCCCATACAAGTTAATCACAAGTTGAAGATAGTAGAAGGTGCCACCCTAGCAGATAGGGAAAGGTACCAGCGACTGGCTGGGAAACTAATTTACTTATCACATACTTGACCTGACATAGCTTATGCTGTGGGAATAGTAAGTTAGTTTATGCATAAACCACAAGAAGATCATATAGAAGCTACCATGAGGATAGTTCAATATTTGAAGGGAACTCCAGGAAGTGAAATCATATTCAAAAGGAATGGCCATTTGAAGGTTGAGGCATACATTAACGCATATTGGGCAGGCAACCAAACGATAGAAGATCAACAGCTGGTTACTTTATACTTGTTGGAGGCAACCTGGTAACTTGGAAAAGCAAGAAGCAGAAAGTTGTAGCACTTTCAAGCGTAGAGGCAAAATTTTGAGGGATCGTTAAAGACATAATTGATGTATTGTGGATAATAAAATTGATGACTGAGATTGGGTTTCCACCACGATTGCCAAGCCAGTTGAAATGTGACAACAAAGCCACAATCAGCATTTCAGATAATTCCGTACAATATGATAGAACAAAACATGTTGAGGTGAATCGACACTTTATCAAAGAAAAATTGAGAATGGAATTATTGAGCTTCCATTTGTGAGATCAGAAGATCAGTTGGCTGATATTCTTACTAAAGCAGTTTCAAGACAAGCCCTTGCTAAAGTTCTAACCAAGCTGAGTATTGATAATCCCAGTACTCACCTTGAGGAGGAGTATTAGAATATGATTAGGGAAGAAAATCATAAAAATGTCGAAGAGGATCGGAAAAAAATCAATGTAATTTATTAGGATATTATTCCATAATTAGCGTACTCATTAGCGTATTATTGACCTATATATTGTTAAGAACCTTATAATCACAAATGAAGAAATAACAAATGATACTTTTCTAAATAAGTCTTCTTTTCTTTTCTAAACCCTTTGTACCATGATAACGGTTTGATATTTGTGAATTATATAGTAATACTGTTATTATTGTAACACATTTTTCTTGGAGAATAATTTTGGTGCTCAATTACATTTTTGGCAGATGGGATGGAAGATAATTATGTCTATACTTTTGATGCTCTTTTGGCTAAAATGGCAGCTAGTGCTGCATAGGCTTTGATAAACTCTCCGTTTGAACTTATCAAGCTTTGTGAACAGGTTTCCTCAGCTTGATACATTCCGAACTCTACTTTTGCTTTGGAAAAGGGAGCCCAACCACCTTTAATTCAAAAGTGCTTCTGTATGGTCAAATATATTTTCTTTTTGAAGTAAAAAAGTTCAACACAATAAAGTGGAGTAAAAGAAAAGAAACAAAAACTCGTAACACTAAAATAATAACCCCTAGTCATCTCCGATATTGCCATCAATAACCACAGGGACAGGGTTCACGAGCAATCTACTCATCATAACTTGTAAAAGATCTGTTAATGATGTCCACCACACTTGAACCTTGATTTTGAAGAGTCTATCATTTTTTTTCTAGCTAAATTGTCCAAATGACCGTAAAAAAGCCAACCAACCACCGCAATAAATTGTCCAGATAACCCAGACAAATTGATCTCTCATATTCACTTGGGTCTGTCAGACTCAACGAAAAAATCAAACATGACTCCTGTTGTATGAATCTGGTTGATATGGATGTACACATAAGAGAGTTTTTAAAATTGGTAGACAAATTAGACTCAGAAATTAATATGTCCAGATTTTGAAGAGGTCGAAAATTTAAATATATTTTTAAATTCTCAAAAACTTAAATATCTGCAGACCAAAAAGTTAAGGATAAATTTATCTTTTTTTCTATTTAATAAACCACTTGGAAACACATTCTTGGAACTTTTTACATCATGCATGTATTTCACTCTATACAACAACAAAAAATACACCCACTTCACCATTTTTTTAATTCTCTTTTACCAAAACAAGAAACTTATGGCTTGTGATTATGTTTATTGTTGTTTTGTGGAAATTAAAAATTGGATCTCAATATTTTGATTTTTGATCCAATATATACACATTATGTGGTTATAGTTATTAGCCAAATGAGTAACGTAATAAATATAATTTTTTTTAACACTTATTTTTTTTTCTTGGTATTTTTTGTACTGCTAAGGTGATAGTTATGTTTGGTTTTATAAAAAATATCTGCTTTGTGAAACATATTGATTTTGAAAACCTGGAGTTGATGGTATTTAAGTTATTGTTTTGATTCCTACTTTTAATTACTTCTAAATAGGTTTAGTTAATTTCACATTTAGGTTCAATATTTTTTTATTTTTTTATACTTATATTTTTTATCATTATATTTTTTTATAATTTTTTTGTATAAAAAATATATTTTTATAATTTATTTATTTTTATATTTAATTTATGATCAAATAAAATATAAAATATTAATTTTTATACGTATTTATTTTTTATGTCTTATTTTTAATATTTTATTTTATTTTATTTTCAGAATCAAATACAATCTTTAAATACACTCATAAGTATTATATATATATATGGAATAGAAAATACAACCATATTTTTTTGTTTATGAGATATAAAAAAAAATGTGTCTATATTCTCATTAAAACTTTTGCATAAATATTTTAGCTCCATATCATGTATTTGTTAGGAAATTATTTGATTTCCTAACTTATTTGTGAGCAATACATATATTAATTATAATCACAAATTATGCTATTTCAAATTAAATGACTTATATAATGATGATTTCATTTATTGTTTTAAATGCTAATTGAATAAGTCATTATTACTTTTGATTTGGAATTAAATGAGAATAAAACCGGATGTTATCTTTTGTTCCTTAAATAATTATCTTTTTGGATTTTAGATATATTATCTTTTGGGTTTTAGATACTATTTTATTTGGGCTTAAGGGTTTAATGGGTGCCATGCTCAAATATAAATAGACTTTCAGGGTTTCGGTCCCTAATATACCAAAGCCGCCTTTGTTGCTCTTTCCCCATCAAAAGAGTTACAGTTCAGCCACCTAGGAATACAGAAAGCTTTGGTTGAGGAATATCGAAAGAACCACAAGATCCAAACTCTTTCGATCGTATGATTCATGTTTATGAATTCAGGTACGCTTCCGCACTATGATATAATATATTTTTGATAATTCAATATGGATGATCTGGGTTATTAAAAATTAATTTATTCCAACAAGTGGTATCAGAGCAATCCATAATTTAATCATCGAAAATATTTAATTTTATTAAATCAATATATATATATATATGCACGATTTACGTTACATATAAAATCGCTGCACGCTTCGTGAAATTGTTTCTATCGTGCATATATGTATATATATATATTCGTGAAATTGTTTTTATATATATATATATATATATATATATATATATATATATATATATTAATTAGTATGTTTACTTATGCACATCATGAATTTTCTGTGTGTGTATAGAAGTGCTAGTAAGTATATATATGTTGATAAACATTATCATTGTTTGGTTATCCATTAAAGTATATATATGTATAAATATATTATATGAGATCGATTTGGCATTTAATTTATATAATGATTAATTTTAATTTTAATGGATCAAGAATTTATTTGGCACATATATTCAGTTATAATCATATTTTTTTTAGATTTGAAAAGACACCATTAAGATTTAAATTCTTTTGTGATTTAAATATTTTTTTTAAATTGTTACATAAGGAAACTAGTAACAATTTGGATTATTATACCCACATATTTTATAAAAATTTGGTTTTGAAATAAATTGATTGAACATTATGCTGCCAAAGTAGCCTCTTTTGTGAAAATTGATTTATTCAAAACATAAGGAATATGGTGATATGTAATTCATGCGAATATTGGTCGGCCCAAAGGAAGGTCTATATTTGGCCGAATTACATACACATATTGATAGTAAATACATGATTGGGTAACTGATTAATAATAAAGTAATACTTATTATTTATGCGAACAATAATCGGCCCAAAGGAAGTTTGTTGTTTGGCCAAATAATAAGCATTGCACACTTTTGTTTATTTTCTATTAATTATGCGGCTAATAATCGGCCCAAAGGAAGGTTATTGTTTGGCCAATTAATAGAAAATATATGCGGTAATAAATAGGTTGCGAAATTTAAGTTTCCATGTGCGCATTAAGTCGGTCCAAAGAAAGGCTTAATGTGTGACAGGAATTTTGACAATATTTGATTACTGCAATGAGAGTATCACTTATAGTTAATTTTTCTATCCAAAGATTGAAAATTAATGTTGTGTTAGATATCAATATGGATTTTTTCCCATTAATTAACTAATGTTTACTGCATGTTCTTTTTGTTCTAATCCAGAAACTATGGCTTTAGCTACCAATATTTCTGCGCAAATTAGCAGTATTCCTATGCTGAATGGTTCAAACTTTAAAGTTTGGAAAGATACCGTGGAGATTGTCCTCGGTTGTATGGATCTAGATATAGCTCTTCGAGAGGAGAAACCCACTTCCACTCCGGAAAACCTCAATGAGGTTAAAATAGAGAAGTGGGAGAGATCCAATCGAATGAGCATTATGATCATGAAACGCTCAATTTCTGAGGTGTTTCGGGGCTCAATTACTGAGGATAAAGATGCCAAACAGTTCCTAAAGGATGTTGAGAAATTCTTTATTAAGAAATTCAGTGCTCACATGGCTTTATCTTCTCAGTATAAAAGAAAGCGTGATACTACTGCGGATGCGCCTTCTCAGCAGAAAAAGGCTAAGAAACAGGATCAAGTTTCAACCTGTTTCTTCTGTAAGAAGGTGGGA
>NC_092048.1:2575003-2577503 GCF_003086295.3 Arachis hypogaea | reverse complement strand
TTCTTGGATTATCACAAAAGAACTATATCGAAAAGATTTTAAGTAGATATGGCATGGAAAATTGTAGACCAATGGACACACCCGTAGCTAAAGGAGACAAGTTCAGTCTCAAACAATGCCCTAAAAATGATATTGAGAGGACAGCAATGTATGATAAGCCTTATGCATCAGCACTAGGGAGTTTAATATATGCTCAAGTCTGCACACGTCCTGATATATCATTTATAGTGGGAGTGTCGGGTAGATACTTGAGCAATCCAGGCATGGATCATTGGATAGCTGTTAAACACGTAATGCGTTATCTGAAGAGAACAAAGGATTACATGCTCACTTATCGGAGATCAGAAAATTTGGAGATCATTGGGTATTCTGATTCCGATTTTGCGGGATGCCAAGATAGTAGACGCTCAACTTCAGGCTGTATCTTCACTTTGGCTGGAGGAGCTATTGCATGGAAGTCTAACAAACAGACTCTTGTAGCTTCCTTAACAATGGAGGCATAATATGTTGCTTGCTTTGAGGCATCCAAACATGGCATATGGTTGCGAAACTTTGTCACTGAGCTTCGTATAGTAGATAACATTGAAAAGCCATTAAAGATATTCTGTGACAACAAGTCAGCAGTATTATACTCCAACAACAATAAGAGCTTGGCAAAATCGAAGCATATAGACATCAAGTTCTTAGTTGTCAAGGAGAAAATTCAAGAAAAACAGATTTCCATAGAACATATAGGAACAGAGTATATGCTAGCAGACCCATTAACCAAGGGATTGATCCCTAAAGTCTTTCATGAGCACACTGCTCGGATGGGTGTCAATAGTTGTGATGTCTTGGTTTAGTGGGAGTTTATGCTATATGTCCTATGACAGATATTGAGTTATTTTTTCTGCAGAATTAAGTTGATGGTTTATTTCATGTTATGTGAAATGTTCATTTTGCAATATTTGTATTGTGTTTGATCTCAATAAAGTTGGACCAGCTGGAAATAGACATGCATGAGATCACTTGGCATGTAATTTCCATATTACTCATCCAAATTTGATTTATGTCGTTGAGTATATTAGGATGGTGATTGGCGTGGTTTAGTCACGGCATTTAATGTGATAAAAGCTGCGGTAGTTCCATATCTAATGTATGAGACGGACCAGATTGTTAAAGTAATGAGAGAAATAGCATTCAGATGCGCGCATAAAGTTTATAAAGATGTGATTATGTCAAGAAATAATATATGTATAGCCCAAGTGGGAGATTGTTAGGAAATTATTTGATTTCCTAACTTATTTGTGGGCAATACATATATTAATTATAATCACAAATTATGCTATTTCAAATTAAATGACTTATATAATGATGATCTCATTTATTATTTTAAATGCTAATTGAATAAGTCATTATTACTTTTGATTTGGAATTAAATGAGAATAAAACCGGATGTTATCTTTTGTTCCTTAGATAATTATCTTTTTGGATTTTAGATATATTATCTTTTGGGATTTAGATACTATTTTATTTGGGCTTAAGGGTTTAATGGGTGCCATGCTCAAATATAAATAGACCTTCAGGATTTCGGTCCCCAATATATCAAAGCCGCCTTTGTTGCTCTTTCCCCATCAAAAGAGTTACAGTTCAGCCACCTAGGAATACAGAAGGCTTTGGTTGAGGAAGATCGAAAGAACCACAAGATCCAAACTCTTCCGATCGTATGATTCATGTTTATGAATTCAGGTACGCTTCCGCATTATGATATGATATATTTTTGATGATTCAATATGGATGATCTGGGTTATTGAAAATTAATTTATTCCAACAGTATTTCCCATTTTTTCTTTGCATTAAAACTTCCGATGGTGGTTTGAAAAATTCCTAGTAAAACAATTTATAACGTGCGTTTAAAATTTAATTTATATTTATTAGTTATTTATTTTAATACTGATTCATATTAATATAGTATGTATGTATTGTAAGTGGAGTCCTAAAGAAAACGTATATTATGCGCTACACTGATAAAAGAGGAGCCATTTTTGGAGAATGAAAACTTTGGAATAATTTCATGAGTCTACTATATATGTGAAATGGGAAATTGGCAATTTCAAATAATCGTATTAGAAAAGGGCACATGACATTTCTCAAGAAGGCATTCTTCTATATAATTAACTGTTATGGATTATTATATTATTTTCTTTCTGAAATTTTAAAAAATAAATGATTTGTTTTTAACCCGAACTCCGTTATATATTTTCAAATAATAATTATATCTTTAAATCCTCTTAGATTTTGTATAGAGGACGCTTCAATAAAGACGTCTAAAACGTCTTTTTTTAAAGATATTTTTTAATAATTAAAATTTAACACATATAATCGATTAAATCGTGTTATTTTTTGTCAAAATTAGGCAAATAAATTAATTTGACTAAAAAATGGTTAATCAAATTTTGAATCGGTCTAAATTAATATTATTTTTCATAAAAAATGATTACAATATCCCTATTATAGAAAA